>NC_038254.2:36079800-36281680 GCF_000004515.6 Glycine max | reverse complement strand
CTCTTCCGCCATGAGTGGAGGAGACGTCCTTACTTCACCCTACTTCTCTTCCGCCATGACTTAGGGAGTTTTCTTTTCTGTCTCCTTCTTTACTTTTATTGCAATTGTCCAAATTTATTGATTGTTTTGATTTTTCTTGATCTTATGATTGTGCTACATTGAGGACAATATGTTGTTTAAGTGTGAGGGAGGGGGGAGATTGTTCTTTAATTTTGTTGGGTATTCTAGTTTAATTTTATTAGGTTAATTTTGTTATTTTGGTTTTATGTTTTGTGTACAACATTGCATGTTCCTCTTTGAATTTTGGGTTATGTACAGGTAATGGGTAATTGTTTTTGAAATAGGAGTTTCTTGGCATTTTGTGAATTGAAACCCTTGTTTTTCTCTGCATGTCAAGTTAGTTTTGAAAGTTCGAATTGAAAGTGATAGATTTACCCTTGGTGAGAATTTGAGCCATCATCATCTATTTTATTCGATGTGTTTTGCCCCATTGATTGCTTGCACAATAGCCTTGGCTTGACTCTTGTTGATACTTCTTGCTTCACATGCATGTTGGGAGACGATTTAGGCATTTTGTTCTTATAAGCCTCTAGCCAAATGAGCCTACCTTGAATAAATTCCTTTGATAGCCCCTTTGAGCCTATGTTCCCTTTTCTTTGTTTTGAATCTCATTACAAGCCTTAAGTGAAAAACCATGATTTCACCCTACCCTTAAGGAATTTTGGAGCTTTGGAATTGTTTAGGGAATAAGTGTGACAGGAGGGGGGGTATGTTTCATTGGATGATATGTTTTTATTGGCCATGCTTGATGTATACATATATTGCCTAATTGTTGCTTTATTTTTCAAATGCTTTCAACTGCTACTGTCCACGTTCAAAAAAAAATACAAAAAAAGAAAAAACAAAAAAAAAATGAAGTTGAATAAATAAGGTCTTGGTTTGAAGACTTGGATTGGTTGAAGACTTGGTTGATTTTGTTTTGGGTTTACTTTTTAAAGCTTAATTTGTAATTTTGGTTTTGGGGTTTACTACTTTTTCTTACTTCCCACTTATTCCCCATTGCTCCTCCATTCCTTTGGGTTTTAGCTACTATCCCATACTTTCATCTACCTTGTCCTTGACCCCATTACAACCTGTCATACCCTAATTTCGTCCGGGGACCTTTGCTTGATGACATGCGACCTTTCTTTGGTCCTTGTGAGGTGCTTGGCATCCATCATTGGGCAATTTGTGAAATTCCAGGACATGCCGAAAAACCAAAAAAAATATATTGATGCACAATCCGTAAGTTTCCGTGACACACCGGAAATCAAATGGAAGCATCGTTGCATAATTAAGTGAGGTTCCGTAACATTCCGTAAGTCAAAAGGGGGATGATTATGTAATCCGCAAGGTTCCGTAACATTACGGAAAGAAAACAAGTATCGTTACGAGATTCGTAAGTTTCCGTAACTTTACGAAAAAAGAATCACCAAAAAAGGTAAGGGGGGTGAACTTATCAAGATAGGGGTGTAAATAGCAATTCAAATCTAGGCCCTTCCAGAACATTTTGGAAGTTGGGTTGCTTAAGGAGGAAGCAACTGGGCGGCAAGCTCCTCCACGGTTTTGAAAAATGGTTTTCGGGGCTTCCGCGGCTTCCGTAATACTTCCGTAAAATTTCCGAAAACCTTGGGTAAGCATATTCCACTTAACATTGGTAAAAGGGAAAAGAAAAAAGATGAAAATCAAATTCGAAAACAGTTCCGTAAGGCTTCCGTAACTTTTCCGTAAAATACGAAAAGGGGGGTGAACTTAGTAATTCGGGTGCGCTTAGAAATCTTCTTCATTAAGTCTTTGGGCGGCAAGCACCTCCTTTTTTTTCTATAAATAGGGGAGGGGGGAGCTGTTTCAAAATGTTCAAGACCCCTTTGGCTATGCATTTCGGCTATTTTGGGCAAAAACACGTTTTCGTGAAGAAAAATCAAGTCGAAGTACTTCCGTAACGCTTCCGTAAGCGATTCTGTGGAAATTCTTCATCGTTCTTCGTCGTTCTTCACCGTTCTTCATCCGTTCTTCGTTCGTTCTTCGTTCTTCAACGGGTAAGTTTTCAAATCCGAGACTTTCAATTCATTTCTTGTTTTGTCTACTTTCACTTTAATTTCGTTTACTTTCAGTTTTCTTTTCTTCCGTTTTTAACGTGCTTTAACCATTTATTTAAGCCGTTTTCTCGTCTAATAAATGATAAAATGAATTTCAACCGATCATTTGTGTTGTAATCTCGTTTAATCACTTTTAAAACGAAATCTAACCGATCGTTCACGCTATAACCTCGGTTAAACCAAAAAAAGTAAAATAATAATAAAATAATCAAAATATCTTGAAAAATAATAATAAAATAATCAAAATATCTTTGAATAAAATAAATTAAAAAAATCAATCGGACGTTTTTCTTTGGAAGTTTCCTTGAATGAATTGATTAATAACCAAAGTGAAACTAAGACTAAAATAGACTCACAAATCAAGTTTTGTCCGAAAATCACTAAAAACCGTTTTAAGGTCCAACGCCTTAAACGGTCCTCTTTGCTTTTATCGGTTAACATGGACCGTTCAAAAGCATAAAATCAACATGTGACTTTACCGCTTTTGCAAGAACTACGTAGGTCTGATTTCCTCATCGCAATTGAGGATACGTAGGAGCAAAAGCCCCGCTTTTGTCGACCACCCCAAGAGATCGTTAATGGTCCAAATGCCTTAACGTTTCTCTCCTTTCAAAAACAAGAGATCGTTAAAGGTCCAATGCCTTAACGTTTCTCTCCTTTCAAAATCAAAAGACCGTTTAATGGTCCAACACCTTAAATGACCTTTTGTTCAAATAAAAAACATATTTTGCAAAAAAGACAAAAAACAAACTTAAACCAAACACTTTGTTCCGAAAGAACTACGTAGGTCTGATTTTCTCATCCCAAATTGAGGAATACGTAGGAGCAAAGGGAAACACCCTTGTCGACCACAAAAAAGAAAAAATATAAAAAAGGTATAAAGGATATAAGGACATAAAAGGGAACGTAAAAAATCAAAGTCATGTTTGCACATTCAATTAAAGGCTGCCGTCCCTTGGGACGGACGTGTGGGGTGCTAATACCTTCCCCGTACGTAAATACAACTCCCGAACCTTTCACTTAAAAAGTTCGTAGATCGCGTCTTTTCCGGTTTTTCCGACGTTTTCCTCAAATAAACGTTGGTGGCGACTCCGCGCGTATTCCTTTCGTGGAACACGCATCCCGCGAGTCACGCGTCGCCCTCCCGCCGAAGGGTAGGTTGCGACAGTTGGCGACTCCACTGGGGACTGTTTTTAGAGAGTTAGGCCATTTAATCTTGTGCAATGTTTTACCGTGACTTATCCCTTTGTTGGTTTTCCTTCATTATGTTCTTATGTATATAAACTCTTTGTTGCTTTTAGTGCGTTTTAAAATGTATGCATGGGGTAAATATTTATTCATTTGATGCACACAAACACCAACACTATTTGCACACACTGTGAGTGAAAAAGGGCCCTATACCCGGGTTCATGGGAACATAAGGAGCGGAGGTGAATCTGTGGTCATGCTAGGTCTCCGACTTGCTTGATTACAGTGAACCCTCATCTAGAGCTTTTTTCTTTGAAAACTTATTGTTGCTAGTAGTCCCTACTGCTGCAATATGTTTTTCGAAGAGAATGATACCTCTAGAAACTATCAAAAGAGATATGACTACCTTGGGGGTTATTACTAAAAGCCTAGTTAGCTCTCTCCCTTATAGGTCCCTTAAATAGGGGCACGGAGCAAACACGCTGCATGCCATTTTTCACACTGCCATGCATAAGTGTCATATACCCTTTTACTTATATTCAGTGAGTATTGTCATATTATGTACATTCCCGTGTTGCGCCTTTCGCATATGCATCGCACATGGGTTCTGTCTTGATCCCCTCTATAAACAAACCAACGAAGGGTCCGTGTCACCGTTTTAAATACATACGTTGGGGCACTTTGCTACCCCTAGACGTTGTATCTGAGAAGGAGACAGTTTCTCGGGCTCCCGTATTCGTAAATTGCATCTGTGTCATATGCATTTCTTCATGCATTCATCCATTCCACCCATGATAGATGTCAGAGTTTTGATTCGCACTAGATTTTATTTCACTTTAGTAAAACATGGGATCAAGTCAAAAGCCTTCGCTTAAAAAGAGGTTCTATCAAGTCAAAATCAAGAGCTTAGAGGTCACTAGTTTACGAGAGTTGGGGCAATTAATGGGTCAACTTCAACAGCAAGCCTTCCGCAAAGCCTATGGTAAGATTTGGGACCTAGCTAGGGTAGAAGTCTCCATGGAACCGATTGCATCCCTTTCCCAGTATTATGACCAGCCCCTAAGGTGCTTCACATTCGAGGACTTCCAGCTAGTGCCGACTGTGAAAGAGTTTAAAGAAATCCTGGGATGCCCACTGGGAGGAAGGAAGCCATATCTTTTCTCTGGGTTCTATCCCTCCACGACAAGAGTTGCCAAGGTAGTGAAAATCTCAGCACAAGAGTTGAACCAGGTAAAGCAAAATAGGAATGGGGTAGTCGGAGTATCAAGGAAGTGTTTGGAGGAAAGGGCAAAGGCCTTGGAAAATCAAGGCGAATGGGCTTTCTTTTATTGACATCTTGGCGCTTTTGATCTTTGGAGTTGTCCTCTTTCCGAATATGGAAGGGTTAGTGGACCTAGCAGCGATTGACGCTTTCCTCGCCTTTCATCATGGCAAGGAAAGCTCGGTCGTCGCCATTTTGGCCATGTATGACACGTTCGACCGGGGATGTGAAAAGAGCAGTGCAAGAATTGTTTGTTGTGCACTGGCTCTCTATGTGTGGCTGGTTTCACACCTTTTTTCTCCAAGAAGGTAGGCCCGTCTATCCGCTACAAGGTCACCGCTCGTGCGTCGAAAAGGGAAAGGGTAATTGATTCATTGCACCAAGAGGCAACAATGTGGACGGACTGATTTGCTCTTACTTTGAATAGGAGTCAAGAACTTCCCCGATTGCTAGCCAAGGCCAAAGCAGTGGCGGACACCTACTCCGCCCCCGAGGAGATCCACGGACTTCTCAGCTATTGTCAGCATATGATAGACTTAATGGACCATATGATTGGAAACCGCTAGGAAGTTTGTATTGTCGCTCAGATCTTGACTAGTTATAACTTTTTGAATAAGATGAGTTTATCCCACGTTTTTACTCCAAAAATCAGTGCGAATCAAGTCACTCCCGCATTTTATCTCTAGCATGCATTGTATGTTGGTCTCGTCCTTTGTCACGGGAAGCCGGAAGGTCCATATCACCTTCTTAATTGTACATATGGGGCACTGCGCCCCCAAATGCGCGAGTAAGAAGAGATAATTTTCCGGGCTCTCGTGTCCGTAAAATGCATTCATATCATGCACCGCATAAACATCTCTTCAGCATCATAATGAACATATCGTTCCTGCATTTGTCCGTTATCACATTCCCATTTTGCATGAGTCATTGCATCATCATATGCGTTCCACATACTTTTTGTTTGCTCATACATGATCCTTGTATTTTCCTCTACAAAACAAAAACAAAAAAAAGGGAAGTATGAAAATTCACGCAGCATTCTTAGTTGCATATATTCCGTACCATGAGCCAACCATGTTGGGATCATAAACCCATTTCACTTAAAAACAAAATGATTGAACATGGTACCTGATGCATGTTTAACTAAGAAAGGATGTTTCTTCGGGCATCTCAATCTCATAATTACATTTTCCATGCATAGCATGCGTATTCTCGAGTCTTTCATCCCTATGAAATGTTGTTGAAGTATTGGCGATCAGAATTGCCATTCCTTGGATTATAGGGTTGAACCAAGCTCATGCTTTTACAAAAAGGTTCATCAAGTCAAGTTGAAATATGGAAGTAACCGTCTTGCAAAATTGGGGCAAAAGATGAATCGAGTCACATCACTACTTCATCTACTGCCAAACATATTTAGGATTGTTGATGTCCTTGTTACTTCCAGTTTCACCTTGACAAAGATGTCATGGACCATGTTGAAAATCTAAATTGATTCAACCCCATATCCTGCGTAAAAATTCGCAATACTTCAACTGTACATCATTCGCATACATCCATGCTTTTCATTGGTTGCATTGCTCATTACATTCTTTCCTTGAAAAATAAAATAAAATAAAATAAAATGAACTTAATCATTGTTATAAAAAAAAAACATGCTTTACGGCGTCCTCACCGAACTTGTGCTAGAGCTAGAGTAATGGGTGAAGTAGAGGAGATACAAGAGAAGATGAAGGCCGACATGGAGGCCATTAAAGAGCAAATGGCCACAATGATGGAGGCCATGATGAGCGTGAAGAAGATAATGGAAGCCAATGTGGTTGCAATTGCCGCTACCAGCGTTGTTGCTAAGGTGAACCTGATGTCCCCATCCGGCATCAACCAAATGAATCATCCAACCTCAGATATGGTAGGCAAAGATTTGGGAAGTACGGGCAGCCCCCATAATGTACAAATTCAAAACGAGCACGCCTTCCCGCCATATGGCTTGCCTCTCAACTATACGCCACCCAAAGTGGCGTACACTCCCAATAAGAATGTCAATAACTCCACTCCTATACCCATTGAGAGCCAACAACCCCAAATTGATCATGCACATGTCTCTTAAACCGTGGTGGGGACACATGAAATTCCCCACCACAATCTAGCCGACTTCGAGCCTTGCCTCGGATATGCCACGGAAGGGCAAGCAGTTGGTGGTATACCCCTACAAAACCCTTTGGAAGGCCCTCAGTATCACCCACAACCACAACCCTCACGTTCCACAGCGGTTAAAAACCCTCATGACTATGGCAGGAATGGGAAAGTTGGATCATCTAGAGGAAAGGCTCAGGGCCATTGAAGGAGGTGAAGATTATGCCTTTGCTAACCTAAAAGAGTTGTTCCTAGTACCCAATATCATCACCCCTCCCAAGTTCAAGGTGCTGGACTTTGACAAGTACAAGGGGACTACTTGTCCCAAGAACCATCTAAAGATGTATTGTCAGAAGATGGGGGAATACGCAAAAGATGAGGAATTGTTGATACATTCCTTCCATGAAAGTCTTACTGGGGTAGCTGTTACCTGGTACACTAACTTGGAACCTTCCCGAGTCCATTCTTGGAAGGACCTAATGGTTGCCTTTGTTAGGCAGTATTAGTACAATTTTGATATGGTTCTGGATAGGATGCAACTACAGAACATTTGCAAAAAGGGGGACGGATCTTTCAAAGAACACGCCCAAAAGGTGGAGGGATCTGGCGGCCCAAGTGGTACCCCCAATGATGGAAAGGGAGACGATAATCGTGATGGTAGACACATTATCGATACTCTACTATGAAAAGATGGTGGGCTACGCACCCTCAAAGCTTTGCGGATTTGGTCTTCGCCAGTGAAAGGATCGAAGTGGATCTGAAAAGAGGCAAATTTAATCATCCTGCTTAGACGAATGAGAAAACTGGGGCAAATAAAGAGGGTGAGGATGAGGGAGAAACCCATGCTGTGACTGCCATTCCTATACGGCCAAGTTTCCCACCAAACCCAACAATGTCATTACTCAGTCAATAACAAACCACCTCCTTACCCACCACCCAGTTATCCACAAAGGCCATCCCTAAATCAACCACAAAGCCTGTCTACCGCACTTCCAATGACGAAGACCACCTTTAGCACAAACCAAAAAAAACACCAACAAAAAGGAATTTTGCAGCAAAAAGCCTGTAGGGTTCACCCCAAATTCCGTTGTCATATGCTAAACTTGATCCCATATCCACTCAATAATTCAATGGTAGCCATAACCCCAACCAAGGTTCCTCAACCTCCATTTTTCTGAGGATACGACTCGAACGCAACGTGTGCTTATCATGGAGGAGCCCCGGGGCATTCCATTGAGCATTGTATGACCCCGAAGCATAAAGTGTGAAGTCTAATTGATACGGGCTGGCTGAAATTTGAGGAGAATCGCTTGTTGAATCCTAACATTGACAAGCAACACCATACATGGGGCAATTCTGGAAGCTGTTGTTATGACTCATCAGGATTTTCAAGTTTATGCCATAAACCACAGTTACAATGCTAAATGATATGGATAAAATGGACATCCTCTCACGAACACATCTTTGCTTATTCAACTTCCACCGGAATGTGAGTGTAAGCCATGGGTCTGTTTGCTCAAGCAACCTGCGCTCCTGAGTGTTGACTTCCAAGACCGTTCAATCAGAGATTACTCATCTTGCACGTTGGTGGGGGTGTCGTAAAACGACGAGTAAAGTAAAAAAAAAAAAAAGATGGGGCATTTGATTGACTGTGTTTTCAAGTAAAAATATAGACGTTCATGTGACTTCATTTTATCATTCCAGAAAGTTTGTCTTCTTAGAGAAGCGAGTTGTCAAGAATAGGATGTTGGACAAATGGCCTCAGTTACCTTAAGAAAGGGGGGGTTGAATTAAGATGCAAAGACTATTCCCCAATTGAACTATCACTCTTTCTTTTTGGATTAACAATGCACCCTTAACATGAATTACTCAAAAGACAAATCAAAATAAACTTCTTTAAAGCAAAAGATAAATAGCAATAAAAGAAGTTTAAAGGAAGAGAGGAATGCAAACTTGATTTATACTGGTTCGGCCACTTCCCGCGCCTACGTCCAGTCCTCAAGAAACCCACTTGAGATTTTCCACTCTCTTTGTAAAACTCCTTTTACAAAGTCTGAACCACACAGGGACAACCCTTCCCTTGTGTTCAAGAATCCTCTACAATAAGAGACTCTCAGTCTCTTAATCCCTTTTCAGAAGTAAGAAGAAGAGAAGAAGAATTCTCTCTTAAAAGGGATAGATTGTACAATGAAGACCAATCAAAATTCCTTATTGAATATGCAAGTGGTTGACCAAGGAATCTTTTTGAGAGGATAAGACAGTTCAGTTCAGAAAAACTCTTAATCTTTTGAGAGGATAAACTTTGTGGGCAATGAAAACTCTCTTTAAATTCGTGTTTCCAAGTCACCTTTGATGGCCATTCATAAACCATTTGAATAGATGTGACTCTTGGAAATTATTTTCTGAAAATCTCCTCTGGTAATCGATTACAAGACTTGTGTAATAGATCACAGGCTTTAAAATTTGAATAAATTGCTGGTAATCAATTACCATCCATGTGTAATCGATTACACATTATAAATTTTGAATTCAAATTTCTAGTGACTGTTATAAACATTTTCAGCTGCTGGTAATCGATTACCGGAGAGCAAATCTCAATTTGAAATGATAGAATTCTTTGGTCAAACCTTTTGTTTTTTCAATTTGGAAACTTCTTCCAAAAGATTCTAGAAATCAACTTGATCATATATCTTGACTTTCTTGGATTCTTGTCTTGAATAAAACTTGGAAGCACTTGATCCTTTGGCATCATCAAAACATCAAAACATCTTGCTTCTACATAGGAGTCATTTGACTTAATCCATCAACTAAAAAAAATCCTTCAACTATTTCTCGTCCTTGGAAAATTCTTTTTGCAAGAATCAACTGCTTCTTTCATTCTTCCTCACTACGAGGTCGTGAAAACAAGACAACACTTGGTACCTCTAAGCCCTACACTGGGGCAACGAAAGGCACCATGCAAAAACCTCAAGCGAACCTAGGGGCAGATTAGAAGTTCTCACCCAATAGGTTCCCTCCTACAAGGTCATGACGAAAGGCAACGATTGGTACCTCAAAGCCTTACACTGGGGCAATGAGGGGCACCGTGCATGAGCCTCAAGTGAACATAGGGGCCGATCAAAAGTTCACACCCGTCGATGTTTTTAAACAAGAAAAAAAAGGGAGACAAGCCTTGGAATTTCAATAGATTGATTAATTATCAAACGACTCCATTCCTGTCACTCCAAAACGGTCAAGTGACTAAATCAAACAGAACATACACTCTGAGGGAGTTCCCAGAGAGATTTGCAAAAAGATAGGATAAGGTCGCATGAATTATCACCTCTTTCAAAAGGACAGTCAATCTATGTTTTCCAAAAAAATTAAATCAAAATCAAAATCACAAAATAGGGAAAGAATGTCATGAACATTGTACAACTTTCCATTACATTGCATTGTTTCATATGAAGTCCGCATTTACCAAATTTCACGACAAAGGTTGCATGCATCTGCATCCCTGAAAATCATGTTAACTGCATAGATTTCCTACATCTAATGTCCAAATCTTGTGGATTTGGGATGACCGGCCCTCTCGATGAGTCGATCTCTTGCTTTCTCATAAGGGTGGACCCTTGGGTACTTGTACCTATCACTTTTAGAGTACTACACGTCCTTGCCAACAGAGGGCTGCACGCCCTCACCTTCAGAGGACTACATGTCCTCGCCTTGAGAGGGCTACACGCCCTCACCTTGGGTACTAGTTACCCTCACCGTTGAGAGGACTACACGTCCTCGCCTTGAGAGGACTACACGTCCTCACCATCAGAGGGCTGCACGCCCTCACCTCCAGAGGACTACATGTCCTCGCCTTGAGAGGGCTACACGCCCTCACCTTGGGTACTAGTTACCCTCACCGTTGAGAGGACTACACGTCCTCGCCTTGAGAGGACTACACGTCCTCACCATCAGAGGGCTGCACGCCCTCACCTCCAGAGGACTACATGTCCTCGCCTTGAGAGGGCTACACGCCCTCACCTTGGGTACTAGTTACCCTCACCGTTGAGAGGACTACACGTCCTCGCCTTGAGAAGACTACACGTCCTCACCATCAGAGGGCTGCATGCCCTCACCTCCAGAGGACTACATGTCCTCGCCTTGAGAGGGCTACACGCCCTCACCTTGGGTACTAGTTACCCTCACCGTCAGAGGACTACACGTCCTCGCCTTGAGAGGACTACACGTCCTCACCACCAGAGGGCTGCACGCCCTCACTTCCAGAGGACTATAAGTCCTCGCCTTGAGAGGGCTACACGCCCTCACCTTGGGTACTAGTTACCTTCACCTTCAGAGGACTACACGTCCTCGCCTTCAAAGGGTCATGTACCTTCAACTTCAGAGGACTACACGTCCTCGCCGTCAAAGGGTCATGTGCCTTCACCTTTGTAGGGCTACACGCCCTCACCTTCAGAGGACTACACGTCCTCACCTTTAGAGGACTACACGTCCTCGCCAACAAAGGGCTGCATTCCCTCACCTTGAAGAGGACTACACATCCTCGCCAACAGAGGGCTGCACGCCCTCACCTCCAAAGGACTACACATCCTCGCCTTAAGAGGGCTGCACGCCCTCACCTTTAGAGGGCTACGTGTCCTCATTTTCAGTGTGCTCCACATCCACACCTTAAGAGGATTTAAGGTCCTCTGCCCTTAAATGCTTAACCGAGACTTTCACTCCCGGTTAAGGGGCCAGTAGTTTCCTTTTAACGGTTCCTAGGCCACCCCCTGATATTGGAGGAGGGCCAACTGTGCAAGCACAACCAGAAAGGGAGGCTATCACACAGCTACTATGCATACCGGGGCAAGATTTCACCCGTGCCGCTGCAAAGAGACGAGTGCGGATCATGCGCACCAACATGACCACTCTTACACAAATATAGATGACATTGCTACTTAGCAACATTCTGCCCAGCGACCGCATTGCCAATCTCCCCCTGCAAAAGTATCAGTTGGTCTGTGTCGTCCCGACATGGGTAAGTATGCATATGGTTCGACTGATTTCTGATACCATCTATTGTTTGCAGGGATCGCACCCACAGAGACACCCAGTGGACCCGAAAAAGTCAAACAGGGCCCTGGGGTTTCCAGCTCTGGTTACGGGCCTCTATCAGTCCTACAGGGTGCCCGTACCCCCCCGGCAAGGTCACGTCATCATAGGTAAGTATGCACATCGCTCAACTGATTTCTGATTTCATCTATTGTTTGCAGGGATCGCGCCTGCAAGACACCCAGTGGACCCGAAGAAGTCCAACAGGGTCTTGGAGTTGCCAGCTCTAAATACGGGTCTCTGTCAGTTCTAGGGAGTGCCTGTCGCCCCCAGCAAGGTCATCAGGTCCCCCCTACCAATCGAGCTTTCATCAAGAAGTTCTGCGTTTCCAGGCAGGCGCAGGGCGAAACACCACAATAGCCTGGAGATGGCCGGCAGTGGGCAACAGACGCACCGCCATCACCTCTAGAGTTCACCTCTGCTCATCCACAAAAAGGTTTGAGTATTGCCTACACCACATGGCCGACCAATAGGCGAGCAAGTCCAAAGCCAAAGGTAAGCAAAGTACTAGGTCAGTGACCGACAAGTCATAAGGCGTCCAGCTAAAGACGTTAAAGAAGCGCTACTAGGAGGCAACCTAGTACCTTTTGAATCTATGCTTGTTATTTGATCACTTTTTATAGTAGGACGCACCTAGTTGCTCATGATCCTGGGAATTTAAATAAAACAAGCGCAAGCTCGGAAGGTAGTCATACCTTACAAAACATATATATGTATGTTTAGGTAGTGAAAATACCTTAGATATGCATGTATGTAAACAAAAAAAACACTACACAAAATATATATATATGTATGTTTAGGTAGAAAAATACCTTAGATATGCATGTATGTAAACAAAAAACACTTCACAAAATATATATATGTATGTTTAGGTAGAAAGATACCTTAGATATGCATGTATGTAAACAAAAAATACTTCACAAAATATATATGTATGTTTAGGTAGAAAGATACCTTGGATATGCATGTATATAGCAAAAATACCTTACAAAACATATATATGTATGTTTAGGTAGCAAGATACCTTGGATATGCATGTATATAGCAAAATACCTCATGAAAAAAAAAAAGAAGAAAAAAAAACAAACAAGAAAAAGAAATAAACAAATAAAAAAAAAAGAGAGAAAAAAGAAACATAAGTTGTCTAGCTAAAAACCGACATGCTTTTGAAAAGAGATGATTTCCAACTTTTCTTTGAAAAAAATTCATTGATCATAACTAGTTTTTGAAAAAAATGTGTATACACCTGAAGGGTGAATGCTGTGAAGTTTTCCCCGGACGCCCGAAATGGACTCGGATGAATGCACAAATTGATAAAAGAACATATTTTGGAAACATTGGGTTGATTTAAAATAGAGGAAATGAATCCTGAGCCCTAGCATCACATGACCATAAAAATTTGACACTTGAGTGTCCACATAGGTGCATGCATGACCAGTTTTGCATAAAATTTCCAAATCATCATTTTTGCATTTGTGTCATGGAAATAATGTGGGGCATCCCTTTTATCCTTGAGCCAAACCAAACCCTGACATGTATCATGTCTAGCCATTCTACAAGCTTTGAGCCAAAATCCTGACTCACCATAAACCTTGACCCAGGGTGAGAATGTCAATCCTTACCCTCGGAAGCGAAAAGGAAAGAAGGAAGATTTCCAATCAAAGAGAAAGCAAAAAAAAAGAAAGAGCAGAAGGAAAATTCCCCAATCAAAGAGTGGGAGAAAGCAAAAAGAAAAGAAAGAAAATTCCCAATCAAAGAATGGGAGAAAGTAAAAAAGGAAGAAGAAGAAGGAAAGAAAGCTCCTGATCAGGGATTGAAGGAAAACAGAAGAAATGTGCAGAGAGGTCTTTGGACCGGACAATATCTGAACAATACAGAATTGTCACCAAATGAACAAAAAAAGAAGGAAAGGAAACCACGACCTAAAATGGTCTTCTCCCTTTGATTACCAACCAAAATCCCGTGCGCTAGCGACTTTTTTTTCGCCCCGCACTAAACAAAAAAAAACAGAAAAAGAAAAAAGCCAGAAAAATCAAAAGCCAAAAACACACAAAAGCCGAAAAAAAAAAACCCATCAAGAGAACCCATTCCCAAGGGAAGTCCTATTTGATCCATGATCACGCATGTAATTTTTGATTTGATAGGAAATAATTTGCAAAGTCAAGTCATGACATACCTATGGTTCGGAATTAGGATGAAACACTTACCTGTGCGAGATTGATACACTTTGAGTGGATTTCTTCTATTTTTGTCGAACCCAGTGTTTCCTCTAAATGGTCATTTAGAAACGAAATGCTAACATCCAAAATCTCATTTATGGTTATGGGAGATTTCATCAGCAGACTCTCCTTCCCCGGTAGACGCATTGTTTTTCACTCAAAAAAGCATATGCTGCTCTAAATCAGTTGGAATATTTGTCTCTTTGCTAAAGCATGTTTGCATTTTAGTGGAGAAAACACCGAGACTTTTTCAAGTCTCACAAGTTATCCAGAACTACGTAGGTCTGAGTTCCTCATGGGAGGATACGTAGGAGCAAAAGCCTCGCTTTTGTCGACCGCGCCGCTTTCTGTTACCATGACCCAAGAGCTGGTAGCCCGCGGAGACACCTTACGGTTATCCGCACCTCGTCATTTAGTGACCCCAAGTGTGATTGATGAGCAGACGCCAATGTGGTCATCTGCGCCTTTTCCGGAGATGTCAGCATTTTCCGATGGAGACTTTTCAAGTCTCACAAGTTATCCAGAACTACGTAGGTCTGAGTTCCTCATTGGAGGATACGTAGGAGCAAGAGCCTTGCTTTTGTCGGCCGCCCCATAATCTTTGTCATACTGACCCTGAGGTCATGTGACGTGCACCCTTATATCATCCAGAGGCGGCGGGCCCGATGATACGCGGAGATACCTTATGGTTATCCGCACCCTTTTGTCATCTAGAGGCGGCGGGCCCGATGACAAGCAGAGACCAAGTTTGGTCATTCTGCACCCTTGTATCATCCAGAGGCGGCGGGCCCGATGATACGCGGAGATACCTTACGGTTATCCGCACCCTTTTGTCATCCAGAGGCGGCGGGCCCGATGACAAGCAGAGACCAAGTTTGGTCATTCTGCACCCTTGTATCATCCAGAGGCGGCGGGCCCGATGATACGCGGAGATACCTTACGGTTATCCGCACCCTTTTGTCATCCAGAGGCGGCGGGCCCGATGACAAGCAGAGACCAAGTTTGGTCATTCTGCACCCTTGTATCATCCAGAGGCGGCGGGCCCGATGATACGCGGAGATACCTTACGGTTATCCGCACCCTTTTGTCATCCAGAGGCGGCGGGCCCGATGACAAGCAGAGACCAAGTTTGGTCATTCTGCACCCTTGTATCATCCAGAGGCGGCGGGCCCGATGATACGCGGAGATACCTTACGGTTATCCGCACCCTTTTGTCATCCAGAGGCGGCGGGCCCGATGACAAGCAGAGACCAAGTTTGGTCATTCTGCACCCTTGTATCATCCAGAGGCGGCGGGCCCGATGATACGCGGAGATACCTTACGGTTATCCGCACCCTTTTGTCATCCAGAGGCGGCGGGCCCGATGACAAGCAGAGACCAAGTTTGGTCATTCTGCACCCTTGTATCATCCAGAGGCGGCGGGCCCGATGATACGCGGAGATACCTTACGGTTATCCGCACCCTTTTGTCATCCAGAGGCGGCGGGCCCGATGACAAGCAGAGACCAAGTTTGGTCATTCTGCACCCTTGTATCATCCAGAGGCGGCGGGCCCGATGATACGCGGAGATACCTTACGGTTATCCGCACCCTTTTGTCATCCAGAGGCGGCGGGCCCGATGACAAGCAGAGACCAAATTTGGTCATTCTGCACCCTTGTATCATCCAGAGGCGGCGGGCCCGATGATACGCGGAAATACCCGAGTGGTTATCCGTATAAACATTCTTTTGCTATCTGTAAGACAGAACGCTTGATAGCATGCAGAGGCTGACATAGTCTTCTGCACCTTTTGTTCCTCCGGGAACAACAAGTCATTTACATGCGGAAATTTCATGGTCACCCGCGACTTTCGTCAACCGAGAGGAGCGAAATTAGTGTCATACACTAATTTTCGTCCGGGTACCTTTGCTTGATGACATGCGACCTTTCTTTGGTCCTTGTGAGGTGCTTGGCACCCATCGTTAGGCAATTTGTGAAAATCCGGGAACGACAAGTCATGGTCACCCGCGACTCTCGTCAACCGAGAGGAGCGAAATTAGTGTCATACACTAATTTTCGTCCGGGTACCTTTGCTTGATGACATGCGACCTTTCTTTGGTCCTTGTGAGGTGCTTGGCACCCATCATTAGGCAATTTGTGAAAATCCAGGAACAACAAGTCATTTGCATGTGGAGATTTTATGGTCACCCGCGACTCTCGTCAAATCGAGAGGAACGAAATTAGTGTCTTATCTTTACTTTCCTTTTATCTCCAATAAAAGACAAGTAAAGAGGGGCAACTGTCATACCCTAATTTCGTCCGGGGACCTTTGCTTGATGACATGCGACCTTTCTTTGGTCCTTGTGAGGTGCTTGGCATCCATCATTGGGCAATTTGTGAAATTCCAGGACATGCCGAAAAACCAAAAAAATATATTGATGCACAATCCGTAAGTTTCCGTGACACACCGGAAATCAAATGGAAGCATCGTTGCATAATTAAGTGAGGTTCCGTAACATTCCGTAAGTCAAAAGGGGGATGATTATGTAATCCGCAAGGTTCCGTAACATTACGGAAAGAAAACAAGTATCGTTACGAGATTCGTAAGTTTCCGTAACTTTACGAAAAAAGAATCACCAAAAAAGGTAAGGGGGTGAACTTATCAAGATAGGGGTGTAAATAGCAATTCAAATCTAGGCCCTTCCAGAACATTTTGGAAGTTGGGTTGCTTAAGGAGGAAGCAACTGGGCGGCAAGCTCCTCCACGTTTTTGAAAAATGGTTTTCGGGGCTTCCGCGGCTTCCGTAATACTTCCGTAAAATTTCCGAAAACCTTGGGTAAGCATATTCCACTTAACATTGGTAAAAGGGAAAAGAAAAAAGATGAAAATCAAATTCGAAAACAGTTCCGTAAGGCTTCCGTAACTTTTCCGTAAAATACGAAAAGGGGGGTGAACTTAGTAATTCGGGTGCGCTTAGAAATCTTCTTCATTAAGTCTTTGGGCGGCAAGCACCTCCTTTTTTTTCTATAAATAGGGGAGGGGGGAGCTGTTTCAAAATGTTCAAGACCCCTTTGGCTATGCATTTCGGCTATTTTGGGCAAAAACACGTTTTCGTGAAGAAAAATCAAGTCGAAGTACTTCCGTAACGCTTCCGTAAGCGATTCTGTGGAAATTCTTCATCGTTCTTCGTCGTTCTTCACCGTTCTTCATCCGTTCTTCGTTCGTTCTTCGTTCTTCAACGGGTAAGTTTTCAAATCCGAGACTTTCAATTCATTTCTTGTTTTGTGTACTTTCACTTTAATTTGTTTACTTTCAGTTTTCTTTTCTTCCGTTTTTAACGTGCTTTAACCATTTATTTAAGCCGTTTTCTCGTCTAATAAATGATAAAATGAATTTCAACCGATCATTTGTGTTGTAATCTCGTTTAATCACTGTTAAAACGAAATCTAACCGATCGTTCACGCTATAACCTCGGTTAAACCAAAAAAAGTAAAATAATAATAAAATAATCAAAATATCTTGAAAAATAATAATAAAATAATCAAAATATCTTTGAATAAAATAATCAAAAAAATCAATCGGACGTTTTTCTTTGGAAGTTTCCTTGAATGAATTGATTAATAACCAAAGTGAAACTAAGACTAAAATAGACTCACAAATCAAGTTTTGTCCGAAAATCACTAAAAACCGTTTTAAGGTCCAACGCCTTAAACGGTCCTCTTTGCTTTTATCGGTTAACATGGACCGTTCAAAAGCATAAAATCAACATGTGACTTTACCGCTTTTGCAAGAACTACGTAGGTCTGATTTCCTCATCGCAATTGAGGATACGTAGGAGCAAAAGCCCCGCTTTTGTCGACCACCCCAAGAGATTGTTAATGGTCCAAATGCCTTAACGTTTCTCTCCTTTCAAAAACAAGAGATCGTTAAAGGTCCAATGCCTTAACGTTTCTCTCCTTTCAAAATCAAAAGACCGTTTAATGGTCCAACACCTTAAATGACCTTTTGTTCAAATAAAAAACATATTTTGCAAAAAAGACAAAAAACAAACTTAAACCAAACACTTTGTTCCGAAAGAACTACGTAGGTCTGATTTTCTCATCCCAAATTGAGGAATACGTAGGAGCAAAGGGAAACACCCTTGTCGACCACAAAAAAGAAAAAATATAAAAAAGGTATAAAGGATATAAGGACATAAAAGGGAACGTAAAAAATCAAAGTCATGTTTGCACATTCAATTAAAGGCTGCCGTCCCTTGGGACGGACGTGTGGGGTGCTAATACCTTCCCCGTACGTAAATACAACTCCCGAACCTTTCACTTAAAAAGTTCGTAGATCGCGTCTTTTCCGGTTTTTCCGACGTTTTCCTCAAATAAACGTTGGTGGCGACTCCGCGCGTATTCCTTTCGTGGAACACGCATCCCGCGAGTCACGCGTCGCCCTCCCGCCGAAGGGTTGGTTGCGACACAACCTTAAAAGACCTTTTGATCCTCATGTGCATGTGCTTGTGATGTGGTTGTCAATTTTAGAGTCTTGCCAAGTCTATGTGGTGTTTGTTTTCATGGGTGCTCTGGGAGTAAACAGTAGCCTAGACACTTGAGGGATAGAGTGCATATCTTGTGAGGCTTTATCACTTTTCATTCTTGAGCTGATTGACTATCTTGCCATGTGTGAGATGCTTGGATGATTTTCATGACGGCCTTGATTCTTTAACTCTTTATGTGTTGGATGTTACTCATTCTTTTCATTCCCTGAGATTCATTGAGAAATATGTAATTGTTTTTGTGTTTGTTTGTTTCTCTTTAATGTCTCTGAATTTGTCCCTTGCTTTGTTTTTTTTTTTTTTATTTTGCCCAGGAGTGCAAAAGGCTAAGTGTGGGGGATTTGATATGTCATCATTTTCTCCTATTTCTTAACCCTTTTTGTCACCATTTTAATTACTGATTAGCCTTAATTGTCAAATTAATTATGCAGTTTTATCATTTGGGCCTATTGGACTAATTTTGTATTTTTAATTTAATTTCAGGAGAATTATAAGCAATTGGGCTTGAATCTGGAATTGGGCTTGGACTTGAAAAGAGCAGACAATTTTATTCTATCAAATCTTATCTTATCCAGATTTTATCTCATCTAGATATTATTTCATCTAGATTTTATCTTATCTTATCTAGATTTTATTTCATCTAGATTTTATTTTATCAAATCTTATCTTGTCCAGATTTTATTTTATTAATGGACTTGGACTTAAAACAGATTTGTAAGCTTTGGGGGCTGAGAACCTATATAACAGCACCAAGGTTTTAGTTTAGAGAGTCTTTTCGTTTTGGGAGAAAGAATAATTTTAGGTTTTTGCAATTTCAGTTTTTACTATTCACGTAGCAATAAAATTTTGTTTTCTGCTTCAATCTGCAATTTTGTTTTCTACTTATTAATGGAAGGCTAAGTCTCCAGCGTTGTTTTCTCTTGAGGATCAAACATAGCTCTCTTTGAGGTTTTATTATTACTATTGAATTCTGATCAGTTTTTCCTCTTCACCAATTACTCTGTATTTGTTGCTATTAATCCATGCATGCTTAGTGCTTGATTAATTTTCTCTGCGCTTAATTTGCGTTCATGCTTAATGATCAGTTTCATTCATGATTAATTGGTGTATGTGTTGCTTAATCACATAATGACTGTCTTATGTTAAATTTCGCTTAGTAATTTAATTTAGGGTTGGATTAAGTGGTTGAACTGATAAAGGATAAATTCTCATAACCTAGGATAAGAGACTTGCTTGTGAATCAAGGGGAAACAACGTGTTTTAATTATGATATTTTCTAATTAAAATTTGTTCGTTGTTTAATTTACAAAAGCAAACAACCCCCCCCCCCCAATTCGTTACTGTTTAATTACTATCTGTTATGAACGTTTCGTTGACCATTGCTCATTGGGAGAAACCTAGGATCACTTTCTAAATACTACATTTTTAATGTTTATTTGATTCGGGTACGGCCTCGATTAGGGTACATCTACTTAGGGGTTGTTATACTGAGAATAAGAGAGGGTACATCTCTTGTGGATCAGTTCAAGTGGAGGGTACATCCACTTGGTTGTTCAAAGAGAATAAGGGAGGGTACATCCCTTGTGGATCTTTGGCTTGTAAAGGATTTTACAAGGTTGAAAGAAATCTCAAGAACCGTTGGTTGCTTAGGGACTAGATGTAGGCACGGGTTGTTGCTGAACCAGTATAAATCTTGTGTTTGTCTTCTTCTCCCCTACACTCTTTAATTTCCGCTGTGTACTTTTAATTGCCGCTTTTACTTTTGGTTAAGTTTTTGTTTCTGTTCTTTACTTTCTTAACTTTGTAGTAAAAGCCTAGTTGAATCTAGTAACATTAAGAAGGATAATTTTTTATTAGTCAAGACACATTAATAATTAATTCAACCCCCCCTTCTTAATTATTCCGAGGCCACTTGATCCAACAAGTGGTATCAGAGCCAGGTTTCTTGAGAAAAGTTTCACAACTTCAACATAAATGGCCTCTTTAAATTTTTTGTTTTTCAAAAGTAATTTCAGGAAAAGATCAAATCTAAAGTCATTTCAAGATCATGATAAAGACCAAGCCAACTTGTGTCTCATGACAAAATCTCAAAAGGACAACGAGGAAGAATCTGTAAGGAAGAAGTGGTACATTGACAGTGGATGTTCCAAGCATATGACGGGAGATGTATCCAATTTTACAACCATTTCCCCCAAGAAAAGTGGACATGTTACATACGGTGACAACAACAAAGGAAAAATCATTGGAGTCGCCAAAATAGGTACAAGTTCCTCTACTCCCATTGAAAATGTGTTACTTGTAGAAGGTTTAAAGCATAGTCTATTAAGTGTTAGTCAATTATGTGATAAAGGATATAAAGTATCTTTTGATTCTGAAAAATGTGTTATCAAGCATGAGCATGGCAAGGATACTGAGCATATAGGTATCAGAGAAAATAATGTTTACATGATTGATTTGAAACAGAAATCTGAAAATGATAAATGCTTTCTAGGTAAAGATAGTGATCCATGGTTATGGCATAAGAGAATTGCTCACATTAACATGGATCATCTAAATAGATTAATTTCAAAAGACCTAGTTGTTGGTTTACCAAAATTAAAGTTTGAAAAAGATAAGTTATTTGATGCATTCCAAAAAGGTAAACAAACAAAAGTATCTTTTAAATCTAAAAATATTATCTCTACCACGCAACCATTACAATTATTGCATATGGATTTGTTTAGACCCTCTAGGGTCATGAGTTTTGGTGGTAGTTACTATGCTTTAGTAATTGTTGATGACTATTCTAGATATACTTGGACTTTATTTCTTACTCACAAAAATGATGCATTTCATGCATTTAGAAGACTTGCCAAAGTCATCCAAAACAAGAAAAATCTTAAAATTATCTCCATTAGAAGTGATCATGGAGGTGAATTTGAAAACAATGATTTTGAAATATTTTGTGATGAACATGGCATAGAACACAACTTTTCTGCCCCTAGGACACCCCAACAAAATGGAGTAGTAGAAAGAAAAAATAGATCTTTAGAAGAAATCGCTAGAACCCTTTTAAATGACACACCACTTCCAAAATATTTTTGGGCAGAAGCTGTCAACACCGCATGTTATATTATGAATAGATTCTTAATAAAACCCATTCTTAAGAAAACCCCATATGAACTGTTTAACAATAGAAAACCAAACATTGCTCATTTACATGTTTTTGGATGTAAATGTTTTGTCCTAAACAATGCTAAAGAAAGCCTAGGTAAATTTGATGCTAAGGCAGATAAGGGCATCTTCCTTGGTTATTCCCTACATAGCAAAGCCTTTAGGATATACAACAAAAGAACCATGACAATTGAGGAATCAATACATGTTACTTTTGATGAAACTAATATTACCTCTCTGAGAAAGGAATTTCTTGATGATATTGCAGATTCTTTGGAAGATATGCACAATCAAGAAAGGAATCTAAAAAGGAAGAGAAATGAAGATAACAAGGATGATCAAGACGACATAGCCCAAGAAAATGATGATCTTCCCAAAGAATGGAAAACCTCAAGAAATCATCCTCTTGACAATATCATCGGAGATACCTCAAAAGGGGTAACAACTAGACACTCTCTTAAAGATTTATGCAATAACATGACATTTGTTTCTATGATAGAACCTAAAAACTTTAAAGAAGCCATAATAGATGATCAATGGATAGTTGCTATGCAAGAAGAGTTAAATCAATTTGAGAGAAATAATGTTTGGGAACTAGTTGAAAAACCACATAACTACCCCATTATAGGAACTAAGTGGGTATTTAGAAATAAACTAGATGAAAATGGTCTAGTAACATTAAGAAGGATAATTTTTTAATTAGTCAAGACACATTAATAATTAATTCAACCCCCCCCCCCCTTCTTAATTATTCTGAGGCCACTTGATCCAACAGAGCTTGTAGGCCTTGGATCTTCTTCATCAATGGAGTCTTTTGCTTCATGAATTTTAATGGTAGCGGAATGGTGAGGAAGAGAGAGAGGAGATGCCACTTCAAGGAGAAGATGAGTCTAGAAGAAGCTCACCACCATAGGAGTCCATGGATAAGAGCTTGGAGGAAGAAGAAGATGAATGAAGGGAGATGAAGAGAAGAGCACGAAATTTTGTGCTCTAAAAGAGCTCTGAAATCTGAAATTTAATTTTCAAATGATCAAAGTTGAAAAAATGCACACACATGGCCTCTATTTATAGCCTAAGTGTCACACAAAATTGGAGGGAAATTTGAATTTCTATTCAAATTTCACTTGAATTTTGAAATTGAATTTGTGGAGCCAAATTTTGGAGCCAAAATTTCACTAATTATAATTAGTGAATTTTAGCTATGGTTCAGCCCACTAATCCAAGATCAAGTCCAAGATTCTTCACTAAGTGTGCTTAGGTGTTATGAGGCATGTAAAGCATGAAGGACATGCATAAAGTGTGACTATATGATGTGACAATTGGGTGTACTAAGCAAATGCTCACCTCCTCCTCTAAAATTTAGTTGGATTGGGCTTCTCTTAATTCAATTAAATTTATTTCCAACCACACTCATTAAATATTCATGTAATGCATGTGAAATTACAAAACTATCCTTAATACAAAAACTAGTCTATCTGCCCTAAAATACAAGGGCTGAAAAATCCTACATTTCTAGGGCACCTTGCCTATTTTATGGAGCCCTAAATACAAGGTCCAAAAATAATGAAACCTTAATCTAATATGTACAAAGATAAGCGAGCTCAAACTTAGCCCATGGGCCCGAAATCTACCCTAAGGTTGATGAGAACCCTAGGGCCTTGTCTTGCATCTCTGGCCCAATCTACTTGGAGTCTTTTATCCAATGCCCTTGCAGGGTAGGATTGCATCATTCCCTCCCCCTTGAAAAGGATTTGACCTCAAATCCCGAGGTTCTTGAAACTCTGGGCTTGTTTCCTCAACACCTGTAAAAAGAACAAAAACATATGTATTAGTGGTGTTTGGTATGTTGAAGTAAGGTAAGGTCTGAAAACCCATTTCTTGGGTATCTTCCCATGAAGGAACATACTTCCTCACCAACTCAATGAGTGGTGCTATACGTATAGAAAAATATGGGACAAACCTTTTGTAAAAGTTTGTTAAGTCATGGAAGCCCCAAATTTTTCTTATACTTGGTGGAGTGGGCCACTCAGGAATGACCTTTATTCTCTTAGGGTTCATGGAAACCCCTTGATTACTATTTAAAAAATTAAGAAAAGTAATGCAATAAAACATACCTTTTTCTGTATTTTCATGTTGATTATTCCTACCAAAAAGTATGACAAACCTAAGGTGTCCCATATGAGTACCTAAGTTTGTATTGAAACTAAAAATAAGAACAAACTTACCTAGTGAGTCCCTATGTACACAAATCATGAAGATGTTGGGTGCACGAGTGATTTTACAAAAGAGGGTTGCACCACTCAAAACATTCATCATACCACCTATTTTAGGGATTTGGTGCCTAATAATACTTATTTTGGGCACCAACAAAGCACAAGGATTTAAGCTCTTGCAAACCAAACCCCCATCCAACAACTCCTTTACTTGAGGAATAAACTCAAGTCCAAGAGGTGTGGCGATGTTAACAAGTGTCTTTTTACAAAGGAGAAAATGTGGAGGTTGTCTAAGAGGGGAAGTTTCTTGAATATTTGTCTTTATTTCAAAATGACTTTCCTTCTTAGCTAACCTCTTGCAGGAGACACTTACCTCCTTACACTCCTCCTTAACCATTAAAGGTTGTCCTTCTTCTTGGGGGTAGATTTCTTCACTAGATTCTTCCCCTTTTGCTTCTTCACTTTCACTAGAGGAAGGTGAAGTAGTAACCTCATCTTGGTTACTATAAATGTCTTGGCCCCTCATAATCATGGTTTTCTTGGTGGGGCATTGAGAAGTAATGTGTCCTCTTCCAAGACATTTAAAGCACTCCATGGAGCTAGTCTTCTCCTGCATACTAGCCTTAAGGAGTTGCTTTTCTATTGTCTTCCCCTTATCATCTTTGGGCTTAGAAGGTGTCACCCCTAAGATGCCTTGACCTTGGTCTTTCTTTGGATAAGAGTGAGAGCCATAAAATTTTGAAGTAGACTTCCTTTTAAGTTGTTGCTCTACCCTTATTTCCCAATCTAAGTTAGCCTCTACATTGTCTCAATTCAATTAAATTTATTTCCAACCACACACATCAAATATTCACTTAATGCATGTGAAATTACAAAACTACCCTTAATACAAAAACTAGTCTATGTGCCCTAAAATACAAGGGCTGAAAAATCCTACATTTCTAGGGTACCTTACCTATTTTATCGAGCCCTAAATACAAGGCCCAAAAATAATGAAACCTTAATCTAATATGTACAAAGATAAGCGAGCTCAAACTTAGCCCATGGGCCCAAAATCTACCCTAAGCCTCATAAGAACCCTAGGGCCTTCTCTTACATCTCTGGCCCAATCTACTTGGAGTCTTCTATCCAATGCACTTGCGGGGTAGGATTGCATCACGAATGTTATGAACTGTGAATAGAGGAGTTGCGACGAAGAGGATGACACGGGCGACACCAGATGATGTAAGCTCCATTGGAGCTTGAAGGCCTAGGATCTTATTCATCAATGGATTCCTTTGCTTCTTGAAAGATGAATGGCAGCGGAATGGAGAAGGAAGAGAGAGAGAGGAGACGCCACTTCAAGGAGAAGATGAGTCTAGAAGAAACTCACCACCATAGGAGGCCATGAATAAGAGCTTGGAGGAAGAAGGAGATGAATGAAGGGAGAGGAAGAGAAGAGCACGAAATTTTGTGCTCTAAAAGAGCTCTGAAATGTGAAGTTTAATTTTCAAATGATCAAAGTTGAAAAAATGCACACACATGACCTCTATTTATAGCTTAAGTGTCACACAAAATTGGAGGGAAATTTAATTCAAATTTCACTTGAATTTGTGGAGTCAAACTTTGGAGCCAAAATTTCACTAATTATGATTAGTGAATTTTAGTTATGGTTCAGCCCACTAATCCAAGATCAATTCCAAGATTCTCCACTAAGTGTGCTTAGGTGTCATGAGACATGTAAAGCATGAAGGACATGCACAAAGTGTGACTATATGATGTGACAATGGGGTGTAGTAAGCAAATGCTCACCACCCCCTCTAAAATTTAATTGGATTGGGCTTCTATTTAATTAAATTTATTTTCCAACACACACATCAAATATTCACTTAGTGCATGTGAAATTACAAAACTACCCCTAATAAAAAACTAGTCTTGGTGCTCTAAAATACAAGGGCTAAAAAATCCTATATTTCTAGGGTGCCCTACCTACATTATGAAGCCCTAAATACAAGGACCAAATATAATGACATCCTAGTCTAATATGTACAAAGATAATTGGACCCAACCTTGACCCGTGGGCTCAGAAATCTATCCTGAGATTCATGAGAACCCTAGGGCCTTCTTCAACAACTCTAGCCCAATCCTCTTGGAGCCTCTTGCTCATGGCTCTAGTGACTGGTCCCTTCCTAAGAAGGATTGCATCACCAGAGCTACGGCAAAGACGAAGATACGCAACAGACGTGAATGAATTAGGGTATGGAGCCAATAATGTTTTTAAAAATCCAGTTCATTAACATCGATTTTCACAAAAAAACCGATGTTAACTTATCATTTACCAACATCGGTTTGTCCAAAAAACCGATGTTAAGGAAGTGATGTGAACATTAACATCGGTGTTTTTAAAAAACCGATGTTAACTTATCATTTATCAACATCTGTTTGTCCAAAAAACTAATGTTAAGGAAGTGATGTGAACATTAACATTGGCCTTTTTAAAAAACCAATGTTAACTTATCATTTTCCAACATTGGATTTTCGAAAAATCAATGTTATCAAAGTGATATTAACATCGATTTTTTAAAATCCGATGTTAACCTAATGTGTTAACCTCACGTTATTTACCATTATGCTACCATGTTTTTGTTAATATTGATTTTATCAAAAATAGATGTTAACTTAACAATGTTAAATCTACATTTTGTAGTAGTGCAGTCTAAAACTAGATCCTTCCTATTTCTATAAAATCTCATTTTTCTTTGTGTGTGGATGACTTGATGAAGTTGTTAAAGTTTCTCCTGAATTGACGTGCTTTTAATGTTACCTGAACTTAATTATGTTATGTGATGACATGATATATAAATTATTTATTTGAGGAGTGTGTCCATAATTAGAGAGTGTTGATAATATTTCTCTATTTATTTTCCTAGTATGTGTTGGTTTTGTTGCTGAGATTACGCTGCTAAGGTTAATCTTAATCTAAATATCTAATCTCCTAGTATGTGTTGGTCTTGTTTATGAGATTATGCTGTTAAGGTTAATCTTAATCTAAATATATAATCGAACACTGTTGTTTAATTTGTCTCAGGAAAACGGACAAGCAGAAGCCTAAAGAGCCGAAACCCAAAGCCAGCGAGAATCAACCTATGATAACAACTTGGCTGCATTCAATTGTAGAATAAAAATATACAGTTGGTAGGTATATCATACGTAATTGGCTGTTCTGAATTATTATAATGGTTTGATTTCAGATATGGTTACAATGAAACTTGTGATGGACATAATTTGAACTTAATTGAAGCACACGTGCAATAAACTTACTCGTTTAATAGTTTTTCCAAATACTATACCATTACTTCGTCGTCAGCTTAGACATGTTTTAAGATAATTTTGTTATTTGAATATGTGGTCAATGGTTCAATTTTAGATTTGTGCATATAAAATATATTTATAAGAAATAAATTTTCTTAATTAATATTAGAATTTAATATCTCAAGATTAATTTTGAACTTTCCACCGAGAAATATCCGAATTCAAGAGAAAAAGAAAAAACTTATAAGCATTGTTAGTTTTTGTTTATGAAAACAAGATTTTTCTTTATTTATTTTAATGTATTTTACTATTTTAGCATATGTATTACATAAGATAAATGTTTATTTTATAACTTATTATAATAAGTAAATATTTCTAAATATATAAATTATATTATTATTAAAATTTATAATAAATATTATTGAATACATAAATTATATTTAGATTTATAATAAAGATTTTTTTTGGATAACTATGATAAATATTTTATGCCGGTGATACGTTGTAAAAGGACAATATGAACAATATACAAAATATTTTAATAGCTAAAAACTTGTTCAAAAGGTTGCAAGTAATTAATCTATACTACTCAATATTTTATTAATAAATTTAATGATATGAAGTTACTTGTTTACCCTAAACTACATGTCCCATTTGATTACCGTAGCTTGCATCTATTTTTAAGTTGATTTTTTACTTTATTAATTAAGAAAAAAAACACGTGTGAAATATTTTTTTTTACTTTATTAATTAAGTTGGTTTTTAATACTGATAAGCTCTGATCCGGACTGATTTAAACAACAGCCTAAAAAAACGATGCACGTGGTACTCCAAATATGTCCACTGCACCAAAAAGATACGGTGAAAGGAACTTTGGGTTTTCATACGAAAAATGAAATGACGTCATTTATTTAGCATCCTATGTTGAAAAGGCTTCTTTTTTTTTACGCACATGAAGAAAAGAAGATATTTCATTGGCGTGCCAACATGACTGACATTGGTGAAGCTTAAGAACCGTGGGATTTTTTTTTTTGCAAGAAATTAATGTATCTAGTCCGTTGTTTTTATGTACAAATTTAAGAATATACTTTTCATTCTTTGTTTCTTTTCTCTTGATGGTAAGAGTGTCTACAAGATGGGTTATACTTATTCCTTGTCCGATCTTATTATTTTTCTTATCCAATTTTTTAGATCTAAATTTATTCGTGATTTATGTTCTATTGAGAATAGCCTACGTAGAATAGGATTGATTTGGCTTAAACTGAGATGTTTAATAAATAAAAAAACGATATAAATATGTGTTATTAATTGTTAAACTTAAATTTCAAAATATGGGTGAATAACCAATTAATTGTGTAAATGAAAAGAATTACCACAACACGATTTTACAAGCCTTCCGCAAAACAATTGCAAAATGTCGGTGAGTAACCAATTAATTGTGGGGTTTTTTTTAACCAACAAACGATTTTATAAGCCTTCCTCAATCTCTAACTAAGAAGACAATAAAGGACCACAAGTAATGAAAACGAAGAGAATAAGGGAAGGGGACATATATAAACAAGGAAGGAGGGAATGTGAGAAAAGGGTTGATCCAAAAACCTATGTCAAGTAAATGTGTTTATTTTCATTAAGTAAATAGAGTACGAATAGATGAGTAATAATTTATTAATTTGAACGTAATTAAAAATATATATTATGTATGTTGGCCCATATGGCCCTATCACTTAGATATTGACTTGAATTCATCTTGATAATAAGATTCTAAGTTAGGATTTGAGACAATGATAAGATATTTTTAGGGACATGGTAAAAGTACATAGGTTTGTATTGAGTTGAAATCTCAATATCCCTTTTGTGGCTCGATTATAGCTATATTTGTTTACATAGTTGTTTGATTTATTGAAAAATTCAAAAAAAAAAGTATGATGCTTAAATCTTGTAAATCTCTTAGAGCTATAGTCTCCAATATAAAGTGTAGAATGCAAAACATATATAATTGCAATAAAATTCATAATTGTCTCTATTCTTAACCCCTCCGCTTTATCATATTACTGGCCAATTTTGTCAAAAGAAAGGATATTGTTAATGAGAGTCCTTAGGATATTTATTAAAAAACTTTAAAAAAATTATTGTAAAAATCATAAGAGTTATAACATAAAAGAAATCATAAATAGTGTAATTTTACATATCACTGTTAGCATTTGCGGAAAACAAAAGGAAAGAAAGTCATGAGTTGATATGGTTAATAATAACATTGTGTTATGTTTTGTCAATTGATCCGACTCTAGCTTAGCAATGTGACCAAATACTTTATACTCATTAATACTACTACTAAAATATATTTATGGAAGTTTGTTTGTCGAACTCTAGAAATGAAAAGGGTTACATATTTAGGACTCGTCATTTATTATCCTAACCAACTTAGTTGGCTAACCCAGTACACTTGGTGCATTAGTTTTGGAATGGAAAGTGTAACTTCCATTATTATTTGTCACAATTGCATGCAATTCAAGTGATGTCAGGTGTGCGTTAGCTGTGTCTAATTTTTTTTTGTTTTGTTATAATCTGTGCATTATCTAATTAATCCGATTACCCTTTAAATAATTCGTGTACTTCAGAGAAAAAAGTATAAAGTTATTTTTGAATGAAAAAAAGGAGTTAATTAAACTAACTAAAGTTTTAATTGGATCAACTCGCACTAGATTGATGATTTTGAGTTCAAATCTTATGTATGTAGTGTCTTAAATACCAAAAGAGATTTTATTTTTGAATGAAAAAAAAGGAGTTAATTAAACTAACTAAAGTTTTAATTGGATCAACTTGCACTAGATTGATGATTTTGAGTTCAAATCTTATGTATGTAGTGTCTTAAATACCAAAAGAGATCATCAAAAGAATTTAAGTCCATTGATTGGGTAAGGGATATAGGAATATGAGTTATTGTAAATTTCTGACATTATCTTTAATTTATATGGATAAAAAAATACCAAAAAGATCATCGGTTTTTCATAGACGTGATCTTACAAAGTTGGAGAAGGATCGTCATCCATTAAATATATTCTTGCCATCTGGGAAAAAAACTTTATACTTTATTATAAATATTTATATATTTGTTTACAATTTCAACTGTTATTACTCGTTTTCTTAATTGGCTTTCTTTAGATAACAACACTGCTTGTAATTTGTAAAAACTTTAGTGATAGAAAGCGTCAGTTGCGGTGGTTAATATGATATAGTGAGAAGTTATTTAATGGTAGTGTGTTGGTCCTTTCGAAGTGTGTATTTTGTAATTAATTTGCATGGTTTGAAAGTTGAAACTGGGGGTGTAATTTGAACTTTCTCTATCGGTTGATGAGTGCTTCTTTTATGTTTCTGTTCTGTCGGGCTAAAAGCTTATTAAAGGCAATAATATTCAATTGTTGGAGGTTGACATTTGCTACGTTTAAGGGCCCTTTATATCATTACTTTGGCTCATTATTTTCTCCAATGCCCAGAGCCTTCTTCCTCTATTATTATTTACTTGCTTCTTCTTCTTGGGTTTTATGACTTGGTGTTTGATCTGCTCAATTTGGTGATATATATTGCATCAGTCCCTTTCTTGAAAATTTTATTTTAGTATGACATATGGATTGGCAATCATATACGAAGAGCTCAGCAGCATCTACTATGAGCCTTTGATGATTGTTTAATTGAGGTTAGTTTGATTGAAATTAAAGGTGAAAAAAGTAACGAAAATATTCAGTTTTTTTTTTCACGCTAAAGATATACAACAATAAATAATTAGACACGTATCCTTTCTGAGGTTTACATATTGTAAAAGTAAATTTTATCTTTTCAATAATGTCTTATTCTCTTGTACAGTTAAGAATCAAATCCTTATGCACATTCTTAAAAGGACTAATTATCTATATGAATTTGATTCTTCTAAATCAAACATAGTGAATAATCTCAATTATTGAGATGTGCATAATATTAATTGTTCTTATCAATAATTGAGATTTGTTACTCCACCTTTAAGGTGAATTCTTATTATTGAGTGTGTGAATCAACTAAAGTATGATTGTTTCATTTTAGTTAATAGTTTTAAGTATAAGTATTAAAAATATAACTGTGTAACATACTTTGAAATAAAGTTTTATTCTTCATAGTAATTTTACATACTCAAACGGAATGATCTTATTATATAGAATATAATGTAAAAAAAAGGTGAATTGTTGACGTTAGAAGACCCTCATCCTATTTATATGTCTAAATATCTTTTGAGACATTTGATAAAAAAATATATAAAGTAAATTCTCATTTTCGCCTTTAAAAATATAGACACTAACAATCTAGTCCTGAAAGATTTTTAAAGGCAAAGTAGTCCTTGTATGTTTTTTCCGTTGGACATCTTAGTCTTTCTAAGGACTAATTTGTTATTGATACATAACTAATTAAAGGAATAATTAAGTTTAATGCATAATTCTTTTAGCAACTAAATTGCCTATAATTATGTACTAATTTGACAATATAATTGAATGAGTCTAACAAAAAGATTAACGTATCCAATGGCAAAAACTTTTAAGTATTATTTTGTCTTTAAAAATCTTTTAGAGACAAAATTGTTAGCAACATATATTTCAGGAACGAAAATAAAATTAGTTTATTCATGTATATTTGTTTGTCAATTATCATTATAACAAGAATTTTTTATTTAATTTTCATTTTGTCAATAATTATTCCGAGTACTATTATGTTTTTATTCTAATACATTTTGTCCAAATATAACAAGAAAGGATTTGTTCATTCCTTCTCTTCCTTGATTATCAACCCAAAGGAATGTATGTCACTCACTAAGAGAACCTGGTAATATGTGGTGGCAGATATGGTCTGACTGTTGCCAACTTTTTCGAGCCACAGGTCTTTGTTTATTGTTAGCTAATTAGGCTTCATTTTCGAGTTATGGTTTTCTGGTTTATCAGTTTTTGTACTGCTGCTTCACGTGTGGACATAGCAGATAGTGGTAATTGTTAGGGAGATAAGTAATTTGTAATTCTTTGGTTTTGTTTTTTTTTTTTTTTCTTGGATGTTAGCCTTCTCGGGTACAGCCTGTCCTTGTGGTAAGGTTCTGTTTTAATAATAATTGGTTCTTGGCTTTTTTCAAAAAAAAAATAATAATGTAATTTTCAATGACTTAAATCTCACTATCTTACACTGTCACATTATTGTCATAATTAATGTATATTATCATAGTCACTGCGGTGCCACCATGTCATCACTGTCTTACGGTACTATATACGTTTTGGCATAACGATATTTTGTGCTTAAAACATGTAAATGATCTCACGACTATTATCTTGACAATGGCATGTAATATACGCTTAGAAATTAAATTACCAATTGGAAAAGTGTTGCATTGATGTATTATGTTTAAAAACCTGAGATCAAAATCTTGCTAATTCGCTTAATATGAGGGTCCGGTATAGAAAAGGAAAACACACCAATAAACAAAACATGGACAATAAATTATTATTAGTCCCTTAAATATTTGGGTAATTGATTATTTTTGTCCTTAAAAAATAATATTTTTATTAGTCCCTCAAATTTTTTAAAAGCTACTTTTAGTTTCTATTTATTCAATATACAATTGTTTGATCACAATTTTTAACTGAATTTTTTTTTAAAAAAATAATCATTGATGATTTTAAACCATCAAAATATTTGACTCCTATGATTTAGTGTCTTTTTTTTTTTACATATTCCACTGATTTTAAAGAAGGAAAATAAAAATATAAATAAAGAATTGTCATAAAATTTAATATATTTTAACTGTTTTAAACTATCACAAATCATTTTTAAAGAAATAAAATTAAAAATATATATTTTTTACGATAATAAATTATGATATTATTAACATAAATAATGAGAGAAATTAAAAATAATTTTTTAAAAATTTAATAGATTAATAAAAATAAATTCTTTTTTAAAGAACTAAAAAATAATTACTCAAATTCAAAAAATTAAAAATATATTTTAGTCTTTTTTTTAATATGCATGACGTACGAGTCCGTACAAGAATATCTCGTTTATAATATGGAAATAGATTCGATCACTCGTGAGGTTAATTACTAGTTAATTTCCCATAGTCGAATTAAAACCAAAACTAAATTACACTTCCTTTTTTTCGTTACTTCAATATTACATGTTTTTCTCTTTAATTTTAGAAATTATATTCATTTTTCCTCAGTGATATATATGTATTGAAATACTGATGAAAATATATGTATTAAAATTTTAGTTATTCTATTTTAATAAAAAAATAAATTTTATGGTGGTGAATATAATTAAAAATAAGTCTTTTACAAATAGTTATCCTTTCTTTACAACTTTTAGTGCAATTAATTAATTTTAAACACCCATCAACTAATTTTAAAAACTTTAAAAAAATGAATGAACAATCAACTTAGACTCCATCTAAAGTTAATAGTAGAAGTCAAACTAATTATTGATATTTCTGAAAATCACGGCAACAGAAAAATTATTGTTAAAAACGTATTATTTACATTAAATTAAAATAGACTAAAGTATATTTTTAAAGAAAGTAAAGTGTAACTTTTAAATTAAGAGAGAAAACATTTTAGTTCAAAAATCTTTCAATGTAAAAAAATATAATTTATTATTATAAAAAGATGATGACCATATAATTTACGGTGCTAGATATTTTAATATTTTGACAACTCTCATTATCAAACAAAAAGTGTGCCAAAAGAAATATAATAACTTATATATCCGAATAACCCAAATTCTGAAACATGAATAATTTTTCTATCATTAGTCGCCATTTAATTCTTAAAATTCGCGAGATCTCCCTGTATATTCCACACATATTCATTTCATCAAATTGTGATTTCACTTTCTGATAACAAAATGATCTTATTGTTTCTTTTGCTTTAGAAAGGAACCATAATTACTGGTCTGTACCATGGGGAAACAAAGACAAATAATTACTGGTCAAACATTAATAAAAAAGAAAAAGAAAAGAAAAGGTAAATAAAAAATGTATGTGAAGACTTAGCTATATAAAGTAAAAGTGTAACCACAGACATATGGGTCCTTATAAGGAGAAAAGCTTTCTAGGAGGGATGGGAGCATGCATAGCATACACATGAGTAGCCATGAGTAGTTTCCCATGTGCAACCATCCATATCCCAAACCCCTTATTCACCTTCTATTATAACTGGCCCTATTAACTAAGCCATACCCTTCTCTTTTTTCTTTTTCTTGTTTCCTCATAATCTCTCTGTGTTTTCTTTGACCCCCTTTTTTTTAGCTACGGATCATTCGTTATTCACTTATTTAATTGATGCATGTTTTAAGCAAGCACATCCACACTAGTGATGGTGGCTTTGTTGTGATCGTTCAGTTTACTTTTGGTGGAACAAAATTGAGAACCTTCTTGTACCCGAAAAGGAAAAGAAAAAAGAAATTCATCTATATTGTCATATAGGGTCAGGAAAACCTTGCCGGCAGACCTCTAAAACCAAGTGAAGTTGGCTCAAACTTCATTCTTTTTATCGTAGTTTTGCTCACTACTAGAAAAATATGAATTAGATCGAGATAGACAAATTGTCTCTAAAATTGAAAATTTTCGTCTCAAAATAAAATAGATTCCACGGATGGTAGAAATTGGTATCGTCTATAGGATTAGAGGTATCTTCTCCTTTTTACTATACTTTACGATCTAAGCAAGACATAAACCTCGTTTTTAGTCTTTGAGATTGTGAACGCTCGTTGCTTTAATCTTTCATTTTTTTTAAAAAAAAATCCTTATTTAAGTTAATAACTTTATGAAGTGTCATATATTTAAAAAAAAAATCTACTATATGTTTCACTTAAGAGATTAAAGTGATGTTTTCTAAAATTGGGAACTAAAATGAAAATTTTATAAAATTTGATTATAAACTAACATATGCTTATAATCTCTAAACTAACACAGATCAAGTTTACTCCTTAATTAATTGTTGTACACGTAGGGTCCATTTGATACCTATTAACACTATTCTACATGTGATTTTTAGTAACATTTTTTTTCTAACACTTAGTAAAAATGTTGTTCAAAATGTTTGGTAACATTTAAAAAAAAATTCAAATATGAATAAAGGTTACTAATATGTTTTAATGATATTTTATCAAATGTTGTGTATATTTCATATTACTAAAGGTTTTAGCAACCCAAAATCACAATGCCCAGAAAAGTCATAAAAGCAAATTAAAGCTCTTGAAAGATACGACTTTGATATAGTGTCTTATGCGCTACAGATAGCAGAAGGCATCGATTCATTTGAACCAATGACTTAACTGGAAGCAATTTTCTGTTCCGAAGTTGAGGAGTGGACAACGGCTATGAATGAAGAGATGGAATCCCTTCAGAAGAATTAGACTTGGGATTTAGTTGAACTACCTGAAGGTAGATGAGTAGTGGGGTGCAAGTGGATCTCCAAGAAAAAAATATGGATTGTCCACTAAAGAAGTCGTCCGTTATAAAGTACCTCTGGTAGCTAAAGGCTACAATCAGAAAGGAGAAGTGGACTACAACGAGATATTCTCTTCAATAGTTCAACACACCTCTATACGTCTTTTGTTGGTCCTAGTGACAACTCATGACATGGAGTTAGAGCAACTCGATGTCAAAACTATCTTTTTCTGTGGAAGACTGGAAGAAGACATTTTGATACAACAACCTAAAGGTTTTGAGGTGGAAGGAAAGGAAAATGATGTCTGTAGATTGAAGATGTCTCTTTATGGGATGAAACAATCACCAAGGTAGTGGTACAAGAGATTCAATGAGTTCATTGTCTCTCATTAGTACATCAAAAGTCATTATGACTCATGTGTTTATCATAACAAAGGTGGAGGATGGTTCCCACATCTATCTACTACTCTATGTGGATGACATGTTCATAGCATCTCAAAATTTGTTGGCAATTCAAAAGCTGAAGTCATTACTTAGTGGTGAATTTGAGATAAAGGACATAAGAGCTGCTGAAAAGATTTTAGGCATAGAGATCAAGAGGGATCTAGTCCAAAAGAAGCTTTTTCTTTATTAGAAGGAATGCATTCAGAAAGTGTTGAATCATTTTGGGATTGCATCCGCAAAACCAATATGTACTCCTTTAACCGCGTCCATTCATTTATCTGAACTCTATACTACTAAGTTAGAATTAGAGACGGAATACATGTTTCATGTTCCTTATGTAAGTGTTGTAGGCAGTCTCATGTATGCTATAGTATGCACTAGACCGAACCTAGCACAAGCAATCAGTATTGTGAGTAGGTATATGGGTAATCCTGAGAAGGTACATTGACAAGTTGTGAAATGCATATTCAAGTAGCTTAAGGGTACAACTGATATTGGACTCATCTATCATGGAGACACGTCCTATGCTCTCGCTAGTTACTCAGATTTTGACTATGTTGTAGATTTGGGCGCAAGGAGATTTGTGGCTGGATACGCATTCACGATTGACAACTCTTGTTAGTTGGAAGGCAACACTTTAGCCCACAGTGGTTGTATCCACTACAGAGGCAGAGCACATGGCTCTAGCAAAACCAAGAAAAGAAGGGATTTGAAGAGCACAATGAGCCCAAGAGTTTAAACTCAAGATGCAATTGTGGACCATAGTTTATTTGGATGGATTATATAGCTTTTGGTCTAAAAAAACTAATTAAGGCCCATCTTCTAATTTTCCTTTAATTTTCATATTTTATTTTCATGTAATAAGTTTAGATGGTTGTTGACGTCTTTTAGGTAAGTTTTTATGTTTTTAGACTTCCCAAGTTATTATAATGGTTAGCGGAGTTTTATTTCTAGTGGATATTTAATGTAAGTGGGAATTTAATTCTAAGTGAGAATTAATTCCTAGTGAGATGTTTAGAGGGAAGCCTAGCCTATAAATAGTAGGAACTTTGTAACTTTGAGGTAGATGGAGTCTGAATGAAAGTTTGAGTTTTCTCTCTTTTGTGAGAGCTTCCCTTGGTTCTTAGGTAAAGAACTGAATCTGGTCTTATCAAGACAACTTGTGGTGATCAAATCTATGACTCATCACTCACCTTCTCACTTATTTATTGAGTGTGGCGTCAATATCCTTCTCTTAAAGAAAATTAAATCAATTTTTAAGTTTGAAATCTTTAAGGCGATCTATCATGTTTCCATGTTCATATCACTTACTCTTCCTATCATATTTTTTACCAAGTTCAGTATTCGACAATCTCAAAAGTCCGAAATTGAACTTGCCCGAAGTTACCCACTAGAATATGATGTTTTTCTATAACTTGATGAAACTGTAAATTTTCCTAAACTCACCCAAAAGCCTTTTTTTCCTATTTGAATGCTTCGGGTTTGAGTCAATTTGTGAGTATTTGCCTCCCCTACAATTGAAGTCTTTGTAGGTGGTCATGACCATCATCTTCCACTAAAGCAGCTCATTGTGGTTTCATTTGTGATACCTTTCTCTAACTTCACTACTTATCTATATGCAAGTCTCATAAAACAACTACCATTTTATTTGACCACGAGCACGGATTAAGGGACAAAAGATCAAATTTACATGGTGCATATTGTAATTTTCAATTTTCTTTTAGTTTTTCTACAAGAAGATTATATTCCAATTGAAGCAAGTTCTTATCACTCGAAAAAAATTATGTTAGCCAAAGTTAGTTAGCCGATGGGATAAGATGGTTGCCAAGTTTGTTGCCAAAATGCAAGGATAAAAGATAAAGCTAATAAATTCAAAGTTATTCTAAGTAATTTGAATTTAAATTCAGCTAAGTGGGTAAGATTTGGCATATATGAAGTCATTTGAAGTCCATACTCATCATGGATCCGAAAAACAAGGAATGTAAGCAAAACAGTTATGATCCAGATCTGAAATATGATAAGATCAATTGAACATGCTTTAAAGACAGGAGCTAAAAACGAAAGTGAAGAGGATGCAACTGAAGATAGAACTTTGGTGAATCACGTCTATTTTAGCCGAATTAATAGTTAGAAAGCCAAGTAGTGGTCCAAGATGGACAAACACGACTTTAGGCGGTTATTTTTTATATTCATGTATATATGTGTTTCAAAATTGTTAGAAAACACACATCAAGTCAATCGATCAATACAATTATCTTTTTCTAATTATTTCTACATTCAATTAACTTGTTTTCACTCTTATTGTTATCAAATTTATTTATCTTTAATAATCCCATTTATTTCGAAGTCTTGTTACAATTCACCTTCGGTCAAGTACTTTTTGAAGTAACTTGAGAATGCATAACTAGTGGAAGACAAAATTTTCCTTTTGACTCACAAATGGCTTGATCACTAGATTCGTATTTTGAAATCATGTTGGAGCAAAAGTTAGTTGAATTGCATTCAGCTTGCCTTAGCCTTATTTATTTACGCGACAACAAAAATACTTGAGGCTTTTAGCTTAGTGATCTTAGAGAGAGAGGGAAAAAAAATAAATTCTATCTTTAACTCTAGATATGAAAGTTTTCGAGTTCTGCCATTAATGAGCAGAGTGTGTTTAGTTTATTTCCGCTTCAATTTATAAGAATGAGTAATCTTTAGTTGGACAAAGAAAAAGTATTTTACACATAGAATCATTTAATTCCATGCCTTGATTCTAAACAAGCATTATTATTCCTTTATTTAGAAATAGGAAATATCATTGTTTATGGTGGTTGCAATGGATCTTTCTTTATCCTTTTCAAATTACTCTCAATTATGTATTTTTTTTATGTAACTATTTTATTGATACGAAATATCTATTGATTTTATGGATGACTAATCCGTTGGAGAACTTGATTGATCATCTTTAGTGGAATTCTTTCCTCTCAATTACATTTTTTTCATTCACAAAACTCTAACTTAAAATTTTACTTAAGGGAATTGAATCTAGTACCAACTTGGTATTTGGTCTAATTAATATATTTCTACATCCTACAACAACAAGCATGCATTTCTTTTTTCATTTTGTTACATTAATTTAAATTAAGTAATTTTCAGAGTATGATGATTCATAGATACATGTGGCATTCCCAAATCAAAATATAGAAATCACATAAATTATAAATAGGTGGCTACATGAATTTTAAAAAACAAATGGCAAAGCAAAACAATAAAAAATAGAACCTTGTTTCCTCCGATCAACTCAATTATTTTAGTCATGAGGAATTGATTATGTGTAAATGTTGGTTCTCCTTCTTTTGGATAAGCTACCAAAGAGCCTGTAAGATCAAATAAACCAAAAAAAAAAAAAAACAGAAAACACAGCAAAGCAATACACAATAGAGCAAGAACCCAAAGATTTACATGGTTCAGCAATGTGTCTACATCCACGGGAAAGTGCAGCTCCTCTTCATCACATTGATCATGAAATTACAAGTTCAATACAAGCAGCAGCTAGCTTTGATCTCTCTTGGTTTCTCTTTTGCAAAACCTCTCTCAATCACCTAGCTCACTACCTCCCTTAAGAGCTTTCTAAGTTTCCTGCAACTCCTCTGTTTTGCAGCCTCTCAAAAAACTCTCATCTGCATTACAAGATCAAGAGTATATATACACTCTAAAAGCTAGTCCTAAGAGCAAAGGCTATACATTGGTGCCAAACTAATTCAGTTACAATAACTGAAAACAGTTATGACAGCACCACTATAAGGCCTTCTCACTTGTGCCAATTGTGATTTTGAGTCACAAACCACAAATCTCCACCTTGACTCCAAATCAGCGAGTGTTTATCTTGCGATTCAGGGCTGCACTTCTACCAATCTGCTTTAGGCATCTTCAAAATTTATCAAGTCCAGGCAGTGCTTGAACTTGACACTAGAGAAGGACTTTGTGAACATATCAGTCGGGTTTTCTTCTGTTGAAACCTTCTCCACCTTCACCTTCTCAGATTCAATCACATCTCTGATGAAGTGTAGTTTCACATCTATGTGCTTTGTCCTCTCATGGTACATTTGGTGATTTGCTAAGTGAATGGCACTTTGACTGTCACAATGAATTGTGACACAAGCTTGTGCTATTCCAAGTTCATTTACCATACATTTAAACCAGATTGCTTCCTTCACTCCTTCAGCTAGGGCCATGTATTCTGCTTCAGTAGTTGAAAGAGTAACAACTGATTGTTGTACCAAACAAAGTAAACACATATCCTATTAAAAATTTCCTTGTGTCTACATTTCCTGCAAAATCTGCATCTACATAGCCTGTGATTGCTGCCTCATGTGCTGTCTTCTTGTACCTTAATCCAGCTTTCAAAGATCCATTTAGATACCTTAGTGTCCACTTCACAGCTTCCCAATGTGCACTACCAGGATCTCCCATGAATCTGCTTATAATACTTACAGCATGAGCCAAGTCAGGTCTACTGCAAACCATTCCATACATTATGCTTCCAACACCACTGGCATAGGGTGTTTGATCCATTTTAGACATTTCTTCAGCTGTTTCTGGTGCTTGAATAACAGATAGCTTTGTATGATGACCAAGTGGTGTGCTGACAGGTTTGCTTTGATGCATCCTAAACCTTTCCACCACTTTCTTGAGGTAATTGCTTTGGGACAGGAATAGTTCACCCTTTGCTCTATCCCTATGAATATCAATCCCGAGTATTCTTCTAGCTGATCCTAGATCTTTCATCTCAAATTTTGCGTTCAAGCTTTCTTTGAGTTTCCCAATCTCTTCCTTATTAGCACTTGCTATGAGGATGTCATCCACATACAAGAGAAGGTAAAGAACACACACTTCCTTCTTTTTCAGGATATATACACAATTGTCATATTTGTTTCTAATGAAGCCATATCTGATCAAGAACTCATTAAATTTAGGTACCACATTCGAGAACTTTGCTTTAGTCCATACAAAGATTTTTTCAGCAAGCACACCTTGTTCTCCCCTTCTTCAAAACCTTCAGGCTGGTTCATGTAAATGGTTTCCTTCAGATTTCCATGGAGAAAAGCTATTTTAACATCCAGCTGTTCAAGTTCCAAATCATATTGATTTACCAGACCAAGTATGATTTTAATTGAGCAATGCTTCACAACGGATGAAAAAATCTCATTGTAATCAATTCCTTCAATCTGTGTAAAGCCTTTTGCTACCAATCTTGCCTTGAATCTAGGCCTTTCTACTCCTGGAATGCCTTCTTTCTTCTTGAAAATCCACTTACATCCAACAGTCTTCTGCTTCTTGGGTTGATCCACAAGTATCCAGGTCTTGTTCTTTCTCAAAGATTCCATTTCTTCACTCATTGCCTGAAGCCATAACTGGCTATCTTCACTTTCAATTGCTTCCCTCCAGGTCTTTGGTTCTGAATTTTGAATCTCCTCAACAACACTCAAGGCATAGCAAATAATATCAGCATGACCATACCTCTTTGGAGGCTTTATCACCCTTTTTTCTCTATCTCTAGTCAATTGATAATTGGACAAGTCATGTTGAGTAGCTAGCTCTTCATTATCTCCAGCTTCTCCTTGATCAGTGTGATCAATGGTATCTACACTGTCATGATCTAAAATCTCAGAATGCTCCACCTCAAAATTGGTACTCTCACTACTTGAGCTGTTATCCTTCTGCTCCTTACTTAGCATTGTCATTCTGCTCTCATCAAAGGTTACGTCCCTGTTGATGATGCATCTTGTCTCACCCGGTTCCAATTTCCACAGCTTGTACCCTTTAACTCCTTCAGGATAGCCAATGAACACACACTTTACAGCCCCTGCATCCAGCTTTCCTTGTTTAACATGAGCAAAGGCCAGTGATCCAAACACCTTTAATCCTGAATAATCAGGTGGTTCACCACTCTAAGCTTCCATTGGTGTCTTGAAATCTAGGGTTGATGAAGGACATCTATTAATCAAATATGCTGTTGTATTTGCAGCTTCTCCCCTAAAGGTCTTTGGCAGTCCTACACTTAGAAGCATGCACCTCACTCTTTCCAAAATGGTCCTATTCATTCTTTCTGCCAAACCATTCTGCTATGGAGTGTGAGGGACTATTTTACGCCTTTTGATGCCTATTTTCCTGCAAAACTCATTGAACTGCTCTGAAACAAACTCCAGGCCATTGTCAGTCCTTAAGACTTTTAATTTTGTACCAAGTTGATTTCCAACAAGAGTATGCCATTCTCTGAATTTTTGAAAAGCTTTTGACTTATTTTTCAAAACATACAGTCATACTCTTCTTGAGAAATCATCTATGATGGTGAGAAAGTATGAGCTTCCACCATGAGTTTTCACTCTAGATGGTCCCCATAAATTTGAACGCACATACTCAAAAGGCCTAGATGAAACATGAATACCCGTGCCAAAGCTTATTCTATGTGATTTACCAAGCACACAATGATCACAAAATTCAAGTTTATCTAGTTTATCACCACCTAGCAGATTTTGTTTCTCAAGCTTATGTAATCCTCTTTCACTAACATGACCTAATCTCAAATGCCAAAGTTTTGTTTTATCAATCAATGTATTACTAGCTACAGATGCATGTCCAACAATAGTGGAACCTTCAAGAATAAACAAGCCATTACTTTTATTCTTGTTACCATTAGCTATGATTAAAGATCCATTTGAAATCTTAAGAACACCATTTAAAATTCTAGTTGAATATCCTAGATCATCAAACATGTTTATAGAAATAAGATTTCTTTTGAGTTCTGGAATGTACCTTACATTTTTCAGTAGATACTCTCTATTATCAAACATCTTCAATCTCATAGTTCCAATGCCTTGTACCTTGTAGGGGTAGTTGTCTCCTAGCAGTACAGCTCCTGCTGGTTTCAGTTCCAAGGTTTCAAAATAGTCCTTTCTCGGGCTGCTGTGATATAAGCATCCATAATCCATTCTTTTTGTGTTTTGGTATTAGAAACTACTAAAACACCTGCACTCTCATAACCTTCAGAGGCTTCAACTATGTCTGCAAAGTCCAAAGATCCTTTCTTGATCTTGTCTAGGCAGTCTTTCTTGAAATGACCAGTTTTGTGACAATTAGAGCATTTGAACTTTGTTTTCTGGCCATTCTTTGAATCCCTTAACCTTGATCTGGACTTCTTTCCTCTTGTTCCCTTCTTTTCACTCCTTCCCCTTGAAATATTCAGGCTTTCACCATTATCCTCAGATTTGGAGTCTTGTTGTTTTTGCATCTCCTTTATCTTTGCCATAAAGAATTGCATCCTTGAAATGTTCAAAGGATTTTGGTAAGGAATTCAGAAGCAAGAGAGCTTTATCCTCCTCTTCAAGCTTTACTTCAATATTTTCCAAATCATCAAGAATCTTGTTGAAATCAACCAATTGTTCAGTGGCTGTTCTTGACTCTATCATCTTGAAGGTGTACAGTTGTTGCTTCAAGCATAGCCGATTTGCAAGGGACTTTGTCATATACAATGACTCCAGTTTCAGCCACATTGAGGCTGCTGTCTTTTCTCTTGCAACTTCTCTTAAAGCTTTATCTCTAAGGCATAGAATGATTGCACTTCTAGCTTTAGCAATCATCTCTGATTTCTCCTTTGAGCTTAAAGATTCAGACATCCTTTCTTCTCCTTTAAGAGCTTCTACACAGCCATGTTGAATCAAGATTGCTTCCATCTTGATTCTCCATAACCCGAAGTCATTTTCCCTTGAAAACTTCTCAATATCGTACTTTGTTGTTCCCATCTTTCTTGATCTTGACCTTGTCCCCACAGACGGCGCCACTTATTGGTTCTCCTTCTTTTGGATAAGCTACCAAAGAGCCTGCAAGATCAAATAAACCAGAAAAACAGAAAACACAGCAAAGCAATACACAGCAGAGCAAGAACCCCAAGATTTACGTGGTTCGACAATGTGTCTACATCCACGGGAAAGTGCAGCTCCTCTTCATCACGTTGATCATGAAATTACAAGTTCAATACAAGCAGCAGCTAGCTTTGATCTCTCTTGGTTTCTCTTTTGCAAAACCTCTCTCAATCACCTAACTCACTACCTCCCTTAAGAGCTTTCTAAGTTTCCTGCAACTCCTCTGTTTTGCAGCCTCTCAAAAAACTCTCATCTGCATTACAAGATCAAGAATATATATACACTCTAAAAGCTAGTCCTAAGAGCAAAGGCTATACATTGGTGCCAAACTAATTCAGTTACAATAACTGAAAACAGTTATGATAGCACCACTTTAAGGCCTTCTCACTTGTGCCAATTGTGATTTTGAGTCACACACCATAGTAAAATTTGATTCTATGATTTTTTTATCATTTTATTTCTTCTCTTGTGAGACCTGCTATGTGTTCTTTTAAATAAAAATTAAAAATTAAAACACTAATTCTTCAACTTGCAATTATTGGAAATCAGTATATTTCTGGAACAAAGTCTGACAAATCCTTATTTGCATATAATTCTGTTCTCTTATTGGTCTAAACAATCTTGATTATCATTAATGAGTTGTAACAGAAATGAACAATTTCATGGCTTCCGTTTTCCAATCTTCCATGGAAACATTTTATTGGGTTTAACAATATGATATTTTGACTTAATTTATGGTACTTCCTTCCTCTGCTTTGTATTAGAACGAGTAAGGCATTTTGACTGTGTTCTTCATTAATTATTATATGTATTAGAACGAAACAAAAATATAACATATAATTAAAAATAAAACCAAAACAAAATTCATGATAAAAATAATACATTAAAGTTATGGATAACATATCACAGCATTAGGTTCTATTATGCTCTGTCCAAACACCAAATGTAACCTAATAATACATTTATATTTAATAGAATAAAGGACATTTGGAAGAACTTATTTGAGTTTATGAAAATACTTTTATCTTTTTCATAAACTCTTTTTAATATATCTTGGTAAGTTATACATTTAAATTTATGAACAAACTCTTTTCAAAGAGTTATTGTTTACCCTATTAAGTTCAAAGTCCACATTTGAATTAGCTTATTTTTTTAAGAAAAATATTACTATTTTTTTAAAAAAAATGTCAGTTCAGTTTTTATCGTAAGATGTCATATACAAAATAAACTAATTCGAGCACAAGTTAAATTAGTTTGTATATAGAATTCAACAAAGACAGGTTTGATTATAGTGTGTGTTTGAATCGCTGATGATTTTGCTGTAATACGAATATAAGACAATTTCAACTTACAAGCAAGGAAGATGATGTTTCTTAGAAACAGAAATTGGTACGACAATCCAAAGATGATCTAAATAAGATTCTTTTTATGTGTCCAAGAGCAATAATCTATATGATCTTTGAATTGAATCTGACCCAGTTCATTTTGTCGAGTTCTTACGTCAAATTATGTACAGCTTCCTTTATTATTATTTATTACACCAATTATCTGTGATTAAGTATCAAATATTTATTGCACTAGTACACTTTGTGTGATTACTCGTCCTAGTTACCTTCCCGTTAATAGTGATGGTACAATAAAAAATAAAAAATAAGAGGTGGGAAACGCGGTTGTTGGTTATAGACAAGAAAAGAAAGGAGAAAAGTTTCTAAAGTTGCTTTTTTTCTTCATAAATCGAAGTGTTCCTTACTCTTCATCAGTTATTACTCTCTCTCACCAATCTCTTCCCCTATATTCACGCCGTGCTGATCACTTCCAACTTCACACTTTCTTCTCTATTTCCAAAAGCAACATCATCACACAATCCACACACAACACAACACCATTCTTAGTTTTTTTTTTTTTTTTTCTATTAAACCAAACCATTTGTTCTCTTTCTCTCTTCTTCTTCGGTCGCGACACTGAGAAAAAAAAGGAAACAAAATATGACTGAGTTATCTTTCTCAAACACTTCCAACAAGAAGAATGAGTTATCTAGTAACCTCTTCTCTATCTTCTTCCACTTCTGTTTCTCCATTTTTTCTCACCCTTTATACTTCTCCTACTTCATCTTCTTCTCCCCTTACCTCCTTAGGATCCTCTCTTTCCTCTCCCCTTTGTTCATCACCACAACCCTTCTTTTAGTTGCCCTTCTCACTTTCACTCCCAACAATCTTGCTCAGGAGAAGTGTGGTTCTGAGCCTTCTGAGTCCAAGTGGGGCATTGTGCTTTCTGTTATGAAATCTTTTCTAGCATGGCTGCATTCCAAAGCTGATGAGATAGATGAAGAAATGGGGCTCCTAGGTGAGGTTGAAGCATATCTTGTCATGTTCCAGGCATCAATCTTTGAAGTGTTTGAGCCTAAGTCAGTGGAAGAATGTTCAGAAGGATTTGAAGCAGTTGATGCTGAGTGCTCAGTTGAAGGAAGAGAAGATTCTTGTGCAGTGGAAGAGCCAAAGCCTAGTGTCAACTTGGACAAAAACCTTCCCTCACAACGTGGTGAACCAACGTTCGAATATCCGTCAAAAGTGTCCACATTTAATGCCCAACAGTGTCTCGAACAAGATTGTCTAGAAAAAAGGATAATTGTGGACGAAAGCCTTCACTCACAACCAAAGTTCGAATCCCCGTTAGAAGAGGTGCCTATATTTAGTGCCCGACAGAGCTTCGAAAAAGATTGCCCCCAAAGGAAGATACCAGTGGAGAGCCAAATAAACATGGATGGAAACCCAGTTGAGAAGGTTGATGAAGTGGAAGCCACTATGCCTATTGTAGAAGTCAAGAGCCTAGAAAGTTTGTTCCAAGAAAATCAAGAGTTGGAAGATTTGTCTTCTCAAAAGGAACACAAAGAAGTGAAGCCACTGATTGCTGAGTTCAATAAAGTTGAAGAAAGTAATGAGAAATGGCCCTTGAGAAGTGGATCCAAAGTGGTGATGGGTTATAGAGACAATAAAGTGAGCACTAACAGTGATGGGGAATTTGCTTTTGCTGCATCCGGGAGGGTGAAGTCCTTATCACAAAGACTAGAAGCAAATATTGGGAGCCCAGAAAGCAACTGGGTGTACAGTGGCAAAGGCATGGGGAATAATAATCACGCACTTGGTAGTTTTGGTTCAATGAGAGTGGAGAAAGAGTGGAGGAGGACCTTGGCTTGTAAGCTTTTTGAGGAGAGGCACAATGCAGATGGGAGTGAAGGAATGGACATGCTTTGGGAGACATATGAGACAGAGTCCAACAACAAGGTTCTGAAGAAGAGCAACACCAAGAAAGGGAAGAAGAAGGGTGAGGTTGAGAATAGTGAGGAGGATGAGGAAGAGGAAGAAGAGGACATGGAGGCTAAGTTGTGCTGCTTACAGGCCTTGAAATTCTCCACAGGGAAGATGAATTTAGGAATGGGGAGGCCTAACCTTCTCAAATTTTCCAAGGCCCTCAAAGGCATTGGGTGGTTGCACCATGTTGGCAAGAATGGCAGAAAGAGTAACCACTGAAATTGGATTTTGCTTTTATTTTTTGTGACTTTGATAAGACAAATTCTGCATTTCTTTGATGATGATGATGAGAAGTAAATATTTTGTATGTCAATATAATGCCTATTTTTTCTTTTTTGATTTTAAATAATCAAGGAAGCTTCGCTATCTAGTTAATTACAATTTGGTCTCTAAAATGACAATTTGTGCTGCTTTGATTCCACCAACTACATGTCTATACAAGTTAGTCCTGGAAAGCGTTAACTTGCTAACAAGTTTATTGCATCAAGTTAACTTGTAAACAATATCATCTCTCAAGAGTATGACAGGGATGAAGAGGAGGGTGAATACTTTGAAGAAACAAAACTTTAACAGATTATGTTTATACAAATTTATTATTTTGTATACAAGGAGATATTAATGTGATATTGATTGAAAAGTAAAAAAGATGATAAAAAATCAATTAAGATGATTTAGATGGATACAAAGAAAATCACTTGAAACATTATGATTTTTAGTTAGAAAAGGGGAAGAGAAAGACCAATAAAAACTTCAGAGAAAGTTGGTAAGAAAGAGATATATCATGGTGAATAATATCTTTGAAGATTTGATCTTTAACGCAGTTCAGTGATACTATGTGATGTATATATTCTACTTCACTTAATAGAATAAACTTTTGTTGTTGATTTTTATTTTAAAAAAATTATCAATTTAAAACTATTTATTAAAAATGAAAAATTGTTTTCCCTTGCTTTCTCCTCCAAAACTTAACTCTCGAAACATACCTTAAAGCACTAAATTATATAGGCAAAAAATTTCAAGGACTACAACTTTACAAAACAGGTGGTAACTTTGAGGAGTGAAATTGTATATTAATTCTTCATTTATCTAAACACACTCATGCTTCAACCAAGGCAGTGGCAAAATCTGGCTTGAAGACTCTGTTTCAAGCAACCAGAGCAATCTTATTCTGCTTCATAATCAAGAGATATGCTTTAGCATTTGCACTGTTAAAAGAAATATATCATTATCACATGCATGCTTTTGCTAATAATGGTTTGGGGAGTGAGGACCCTGCATGTATGCTATCTCCCACATGCTATGCTGTTATGTGGGAGTGGTAGATAGTGGTTGCATCCAACACTATGTTGATTTAAAAAATCTTTATCAAACTTTTTTTTAGTACATTAATTCATGCATCCAATGCGTCAAAACGGTTAAGGTGTCGTTTCGTTCTATCAAAAAAATTTAAATGAGGTAGGGTAAGAGCAAAGTAGCATGAAGTAGTTGTTATCTTTCTCACTCTTTCACTTTGTCAAGGATCTCAATCATGATGTAAGTCAATGTCATTGCTACACACAAGTTGGTTAGGGTGAAAAGGAATCGGATTTTTTCAGAGAATATTTGAGAGTTGAATTTTGAAGAAAAACGATAAATTTTTATTAAATATGATCTAATTTGATATTCTTTTTCAAAAGTACAACAGATAAACTAATAAATTAATATAAATTTAATATTTTAACCTTTTGTTTATTTTTATAAGCAGAATATAAATGTTAACTTAAAAATAAAAATTTAATTCTTTCTTCTTCTTTTTTTCTAAAACTACTCTCAAATATATCTTTAAGTGCATGGTATTCGAAAGATTAATCTTTCAGTTACCTAATTGGAATATACTTTCAGTCTTTCACAATTATTTTTTCCATGAAGGATATCTCTTGGTTGACACTGGAAATTAACTTTTTGAGATATAAAGATTATAAAAAGTAAATATTTTTTCTTTTAAAATCTATTTAAAAGATACCATAATTTCAAGTATAGAATAATAAAAATTTCTCGCAGCTGGCGAAGAATTATCCGAGTGGAGCAGTTGTATACTTGTAATGAACCTTTTTCCAAAAAAAAAATTTCCTTTTGTTTCTGCGTGAAACGTTTTGAATTGAAATTGATTTGATCTTTGACGTATTTGTAAAACCAATTTCTAAGTTAAAACCCACCAAACAAATACCAATTAATGGACTTGAGCTTTAACTTAAACTGGACTCTCTTTAACTTGTCTGTAGAAAATAATGGAAAGAGGAAATGTTAACCCAAATTGGTTTTAACTTCGAAGTTAAAACTAATCGACAATTGATAAATACCGAGGATGCAAAATTTTGTTTTTCTTTTGATCCAATCTTTTACATATTGACCTGATTCACCCGAATTGCAAGATAATGGTAATCAAAAGTTTAGGAAGACAAAGTCTATTCCATTTCAAGGCCAAGTTCGCGCTTAGTCTGAGAAATAATTTACAATAAACATAATATTAAAGATAAAATATGTTCCGGTTGGTGTGTCTAACAAATTTATATTGTAATTTGATTACAAATAAATTAAATAATTTGTAATCATTAATATCCAAAAATGAATTAAAAAATTTTCGGCAGTTAAATACTCAAAAAATTGTAATTTTTCACACTTCCTAGGCAATTATCTTCTCTTTCTGATGAGATTAAGGAAAAAAGATGAAGTAACAGTAAATTTTAAAGTCTTTTAAGTGTGCTTGAGGAAGTGGAGAGAGAAACTAATTAAATCTGTTAGTTATGTTAAAAAATTATTTAATAAAATTATCACTGAGTATCTTTTTACAGATCAACTTAATACAAAAAATGTTATGAGCACAAAATTGATACTTTTTAAATTTTACAAGTAACTCAAACATATTTTATTCTAATATTAAATATATTTTATTAAAAACTTTTAACCTTAGTCTATTTATAATAAATCTTTATTTTATATAATTAAAATTTATAATGAATAAACAATTTTGAATGTATCAATTTTATATGATTAAAATTGATAATAAATTAGTATTTATAAACATATACATTATATTTTTTATTTATGATGAATAATTTACATTGTAATATAATGTTAATTTTAATTATTGGTTATTTTAAAAAAAAGATATATTGATATTCAATTTAAAATAAAAATGAAAATAATATATTTAAAGAGATAAAAGATTAAAAAAATCCTACCGGCGTGTCCTCTTTTTATCCTTCTTTTTGGTGTGTGTTAATTGTGTTTATTTCAAAATGTAGTACTGGGAGGATAAAAAACGTGTGTTATAATATAATCTCATTTTCTCATATAGTATAATATTGACGAAGGTGCCAGGATCTCGAGCAATCAGTTCAAGTTTAATCAGTAAAGTCTTTCTTTAATTAGTTGGGTTTAATTGCGTGAGTACCCCTACATCTAGACTCTAGAGGGTCTTATTGCATAATGAAGTGAAAGAAAAGTAAATTTTCCTTCTACTTTATGTAGCAATTACATTTTCTGGTATAACTGTTGGAAGTTTTGATTGTAATCATGTTACTTAGCTCATACCCGATGCCTAACCTATGTGTCAGAGTATATTGAGGTATAAGGAATAGGCTAAAAGCCTGTTGAAAATTTCTCCAACAATGTATTTCTCTATATGAATTTTAGACCTTGTAAATATAATTGCTACTGTTTGGATATCGCATATTAGGTTGCTGAGATTGTATTTAATTCAAGAGATTTGAATTACCAAATATTTTATTTCATTGCCTTGATCAAATATCAGTAAGTGCAGGCATTGAACTCTTCTTGGTGGGTGATCTGTCTTTTGGTCAAGTGTCTAGATTTGGAAACTAATTCAACCACTGTTAACCGTTTTATGATGTTCTAAGAAGCAAACCAAAATAAATGAGATTCATTTATGATCATGGATCATAGAATCGGATTTAGCTCTGACAATGCAAAGAAATGTGTGAAGTGAAAAGAAAAAAAAAACAAAGAGAGTACGTGTGAATCCATTGTTAATTTAAAATGGGTTATGCTTACAAGAATCCATCCATATTCTGATCCAAGATAAGTAATTCACCATTGAATATCTTGAAATACCAAACTCACTATTTCGCCTTATTCAATTATTAGTGTTGGATTACTTGATCAATTTGATTGAAGTGCCCGTTTCCTAATCCAAGTTCTAATAGCTGTTTCCTAGATTTTAGTCTTTATGATTTCTCTAACTTCCCTTCTTTTCACAGATGACTCCTTTTTACTTACTCATGAAATTATAATCGGTGTGTTTTGATGTCACAATTTAAAATAAATAGACAAGTGAAAAAAAATTCTAGTTTAAAGCCGAAGTAGGTACAAATAAGTAGTATTTTACTTTCAAGGTGCTAGGAATTGCTTCCTGCATCCCATTTTTTGCTTCCTGCAGCCCATATAAAACTTGAATGGACAAAGTCCTTCCCTTCCCTTTCCTTTCCATTGCGCCACAGTCTAGAAGATATCCACCCCTAGCCTCCTTCTTCGTTTTGTTCACATCTAAAATCCATTTCCCACGTCAGTGTGTTGTTACAGATACAGAATGACGAATCCATGAGGTTGAGGAGGTATAATAATTTCCGGAATACACAATCTAGAACTACTGATTTTGTTGTTCGGAATACCTGATACGGAAAACTACGAGCTAATCGAAGACACATTCCAGAATGCTTGTTCCGAAATATTAAAAATATATTCCAAAACCAGCTTTCCGGAATACATTCCAGATTAGGGTGTAGTTTTGGGGATTACGAAACATTTTGTATCATGTGGGAAATGGATTTTGAACTACTGATTTTGTTGTCCGGAATACCTGATCCGGGAAAATTACAAGCTAATCGAAGATCCATTTCAGAATGCTTGTTCCAAAATATTAAAAATATATTCCAGATTTCTGGAATACATTCCAAATTAAGTTGTAGTTTTTGGGATTACGAAACATTTTGCATTATGTGGGAAATGGATTTAGAACTACTGATTTTATTGTCCGGAATACCTGATCATATATTCCAGAATATTTGTTCTTAAAAATTAAAAATATATTCCGGAACAAGCTTTCGAGAATACATTCCAGATTAGGTTGTAGTTTTTGGGGTTACGAAACATTTTGTATCATGTGGGAAATGGATTTATGATGGCAGGGGTAGTGTGATTGTTCGAAGGCATCAATGAAACAAGACCACGTGGGTTTTTGTGAAATGGAGGTGGGGCGTGATTGAATTTCTATCCGTGGAATAGAGGCGGCGGTTCAGAGTTGGGGTTTGGAGCTGAGGCGTAAGGAATAGAGAAGTAGGAGGCACAAGAAAAACGAAAGGACATATTTGTCCATTCGAGGTGCAGGAAATAATTCTCCAAGCTGCTTCCAAGTTCTCTTTCGGCCTCTTGCGGCCCAATTCCTTGAACGGAGAACAAAATAAGGGAGTTACTCTTAACATCATCATTTACTACTTACATCACTGCCATGTACTTTAAATATATTTTTTTCCTTCTGAAATACCCTTTTTACATAAACATGATTAATGTTCGCAAAATACACAATAAAATCATGTTTCCATTATATATAAAAAAGTATAAAAAATATATAATGAAAATATGATTTTATTATATATTTTGTCAACAGAATCCTGTTTCTATTGTGCATTTTTTTTTTATATTTTCCTTTTACACGATTAAAACATGTTTCTATAATCTATTTTTTATGAATTTATTTTAATTAATTATAATTTTATAATTTTTTTTAATTAATTATAAATGCAAGTTTCTTTTTTAAAGTAATCAAATTAATTATGATATTAATTATATTTTAAATTGAAATTAAATTAATTAAGAGACAATTTACCATTTTTAATAGTAGTATCTTTTTTAATTAAACTTGAATTAATTACGTAGCAGGTAATTGAATTAGTTATTATATGAATTATTTTTGTTAAAAATAATCAAATTAATTATGATATTAATTTGTACCTAATTAATTTGATTACAATTAAAAATGGTAACTTATGAGATCATTAATTTAAATTTAAATAAAAAATTAATTTATATAATTATTAATTCAATAATTTTTTTAAAAAATATAATGTGTTGTCATTAATATAATTTTTATCATTATTAATTCAAGTAAAAAATTTAACTTACATCTAAATTAATTTCACTGCTTTTCATAAAAATTTAACGTAATTGAACATGTTTTCATTGAATAAAAAGTGGTACAAAAAATTATACAACAAAAATATAATTTCATTGACAAAATACATAATAAAATCACAATTTTATTGACTATTTTTTTTTTGCACTCCCTCTTATATAATGAAAATATGATTCTGATGTATTTTTTGTCAAAATAATCATGTTTTCATGAAAAGGGAAATTTTGGAGAAAAACAAAATATTTAAAGCACATGCAGGTAGTGTAAGTAACAAATCTGGTATGTGAATAGTAACTCCCCCAAAATAAACAAGGCAGATTGAGCCGAATGAAATGAGGCAAGTGACAAATTTTTATCCTAGTGTAAAATGTAATTATATTTTTATTTCTTTTGATCTTGAAAAATAGATGTCGCGAGTGCATGTGGATGATTTCTACTTAAATTAATTGTAAAATTTAAAATGAACATGTTTAAGAAGGGATCGGGATCCTCTCCTCACTATTTGTAAAATTTAAAATGAACATGGTTATATGCTATCCAACATAATTCTTCTTATTATAGTATTCCTTCCAGTTTTTTTTTGTTATAAGCATTACGCACAACCAAGTTATAGGCTAAGTCACTAACATTATGTTTGGCGTAACTGAAATACCAAGAAAGAAATGTAAGAAGAGCGAGAGAATTTAGTGAAAGTTCTTGTAGCCAGTCCATTTGGTATAATTTATCAGAATGAAGAATTTAAAAAAAAAAAATTAACATGGCTTTTCATTCAAAAGTGTAAAGAAAAAGATAGAAATGAACAATATTGAATTTCAGTAGCTAGTCCATTTGGTATAACTTATCAGAATGAAGAATTTAAAAAAAAAAAATTAACATGGCTTTTCATTCAAAAGTGTAAAGAAAAAGATAGAAATGAACACTATTGAATTTCAGTCTCCCTTCTTGAATCGAAAGATAATTGTGTCTCCTTCTCAACAACAACTAATAATAATGATGATAATGATATTTATCTCTTTCTTTTCTTAAACCAAATAATCTTGAAAAATTAATTTTTCCTTTATTTCTTTTCAACCAGGCAATTCCTATTTTTCACTTAAACAACCTACATTTCCTTCCTATTTTTACTTATTTTTCTTCATATCTTTTCTCACCTACTTACTAATACTTCCTCTCTTTCTATTTCTTTCTTTTCTACAAAACACACCTTATGGAAAAGAAAAGATGGCAGCTAATGAGAAAATTTGAGGAAAGCCCAATTCAACAAAAGTCCTTCAAGCAGGAGGGATTTTGGGTTCTTCCATTTGAGTTTGGTGAGCCCATGGTTTATAACTTGTCATTTTCCATTTTGGGTTACTATTAGCCCCAACTAGATTGTTATTGGTCTCTACCACCATTCAAACATTATATATTTATATTTATTCACAATGCACAACAAAATCACGATTCTGTTGCACTAGGGGGTGTGAAAAATATTGTACAATGAAATCAAGATTTTGTTGTATTCTCTTTGTTCCAGAATATACCATGTTTAAGGTTTTTGCAAAAGTATTAATAAATGCAATTAATTAGTTGAATTTCAAAGAACACATTAGACAACTTCCTAATATACTCTTTATCTCTCTAATTAATGATTCATTTATTCTTCCTATACACTATTCCCACTAAGTATTTATTAAGAGTATCCTTGGAAAAAAGTATTTAATATAGCATTGATTTTGTAAAACAACATATATTTTGGAACAAATTTTTCTCTCTAAAACGTCATATATTATGGAATGGAGGGAGTATAATACATAATAGAATCACATGATTCTATTGTAATTTTTTTACACCCCCACTAGTGCATCGAAATCGTGATTTCGTTATGCATCTTAGTTTATGGGAAAATTCACAACAAAATCAAAATTCCTTTGTATAAGGGGGATGTGAGGGGGGGGGGGGGGGCTAAATACAACATGTATGACGAAAGTATTGTTCTATTGCATAGTGTACAATGGAATCATGGTTCCATTGTGCAAGGAGGCTAAATACAACATGTACAATGGAAGTATGATTCTGTTATACACTGTGTAATGTATCCTACTTCCATTGTACATATTTTTTCAAGAAAAAAAAAAATGCACAACGTAAGTGTGATTTCGTTATACACCGTGCAACATAATCATATTTTCATTGTACATTTTTTTATTAGTTTGACAGATAAGTTTTACAAATAGATATAACTTATGTATTAAATCAAATTTTATAGAAATGTCTACTACATATTGAGATACACATCCATAAAATTAATTAGATACACATTAAGCATTTAAAATTATTTAATACTTAGAAAGGTCAACTACATATTGAGATCCTCTAGCTGATTGAAATTATATTGAGTCAAAAGCTTCAATGCATTTCATGTAAGGCTTTTGCCATGAACGAACTTCAGGTGTGCAGTATCTTCTCCTTTGTGGTACAACAGGAGGCAAGAAACAATTATTCTTTAAAAAAGCTACATTGTCATATAAAAGACGACACTAACAAATAAATCAATATTAGTTTACACAAGTAAATGGTATCTTTAGTGGATAATATATATTTTGACAAAGTGATTTCTATTGACAAATCCAATTGAAATGAGACAGAACACAATTGGCGCAGGACTCCTAAGTGAAAAGATAGTCAAACTTTACAACTTAGATAAGTGGACCAACACAATATTTTGTTGACTAGCAATGACATAACCCATGTCGAGAATGGTCATCCACTTCGCTTTGGGTACTGGGCCACGTTCAACATACAAAAGAGGTTATTAATTTCAAAAAAAAATTCTTCTAAGCCAAATAATTAAACATACAAAAAGAGTCAGTCATGTTTAAAGTTCCCAAATCAAATATTGGTGAATGAAAGACCAAGACTCCTCACCTTGGCCTAGCAAAGCTGCAATTGTCATTTACCCACAATTTTCATCTGATGTGACACTAAAAATGTTCAAAATGTATTGTTGCAACTCATTGAAAAATTCATCCATATAATTTTGATTCTGTTGTGCAACTAAAATTGTAAGACAACAAAATCTTGATTTCGTTGTATTACCAAAAACCTAAAAAAAATTGAATCATGATTCCATTATGTATATAAAAATGGAAAAAAATACCTTCAACCTACGTGAGTGAAGAGAGGAAAAGAGGAAAGGGTAAAAGGAAGGAAAAAAAGGGGATGAGCAAAGAGAGGTGAGTTGGGAAGGATGGTGTTAAATATTATAAAGGTTATTTTGATATTTTTCTCTTAGCTGATAAGGATTAAGATCCATTTTATAGGAACTAATAGCAGTTCACTTTTTCTTTTAAGGATATTGTAGTCATTAGTAGGCATGTGAATAAAAATATTTTATACCACACACTCTTTGAATTCGATATTCTGCCTAATATTAAACCGGGATGATACTACTTACTCTCAGTCTCATATTTGTTGTTCCAAGGTTTCATCTTATGCATAAAAGTTTAATTTGGGTTTTAAGTTGAGTTGGTATCTGTTATGATCAAAAGACTATTATGTCAATAGAAATATAAAAACTAACCTTTGCCACGAGTTATTTATTGGTGCAGTATCACTTTTTTTAAAATAATTTTTTCCCTTCACCTTATGTCTCTCTCTCTTTCTCTCTCTCATGGTGCAATCATGTTAATTAAATTTATAAGCAATTGTAATTTGTAATGATTTTTTAATATTTTTTCATTTGCATTATACTAGTTCAGTACCTGTGCAGACACACGAGTAAACTGTAAAATTAAATGTATAGTATAATTGTATATATTTAATTGTAACTATGTAGAATTTGGTAAATGAGAACCAAAACTAATATAAGATTATCAAGAAATGTTAAAACTAGAGCCTCTAAAATGCAAAACACAAGACACAACATTATTAAAGTACTGTAGCAAATACCTTGCCCCTAAAATAAACATGAACTAAATAGTTGAGTTGAAAACCAACTATAATCATACACAACACAGCCCAACATTCAAAGTTGTAAAAACCTCAAAAATAACACATAAGCATTCCTCACTACCAACTCAAGTTTCAAGTTTCAACACACACCCAACTTATAATTAAAAAACAAAATACTACAAGCATAAAATTTTCCACTTCCACATTCCAACAACCAAAACTACCACAGAAATTCAAAGCCTTCAACATGAAGCAAATCACGAAGCCACGAGCATACCCAAATGACGCATCAGGCATAAAAGGCTAAATTTGCAAGGAAGAAGATGAAAAGAAGTAAATGAGAACCAAATCTAATAACATTGGAATATGTAATATATTTTATATAATAAAGTTGTCTATTTAGCTCATAAGTTTACAAAATGATAGCAACATCATTTCTGCTAAAATACACCAGAAATAGTTATAAACAAAAATTTACATAGATTGGTTAAGTATAATGTACTTAATTACAAACTAATCCATAATAGAACAAAGTTAGATTTTGGATCTGAGAACTCAAATTTAATTTCCTGGCCAGCTTTCAAATTTTGTGAATCTGCAAAAGACTTCCATCCAGAACCAATCTTTGCAGTCTTCCCCCAGTGATTGTAAACAATCTTGCATTATGTAGTCCCTTCCAAATTAACATGGGTGAATAAATGAGTACATAGTACTCGGCACATCCTGAAATTAAGATTAAGTTCTGGATAACCAATTGAACATAGTACTCGGCACTTAAATTACAATTAACCAATCCACAATAGAACAAAGTTAGATTTTGGATCTAAGAACTCAAATATAATTTCCTGGCCAGCCCCCAAATTATGGTAATTTGCAAAAAACTTCCATCTAGAACTAGTCTTTGCACTCTTCCTCCAACGATTGTAAATAATCGTGCATTCTGTAATTTCTTGCAAATTTTATATTAATTGACAAATGATATATTTATGAAATGAGAAATTAATTCAAACTATATATTTAACAGAAAGATATACTATTGATTGCCTTTTTTAAAAAGCAAATTATTGTAGTATTGCCTTTTTAAATGAATGTATGTTACACAACTAGAATTGACAGTAAACTACATAGCCAACAAGACAAAGTTACAATATTAAGAAAAAAGTTTAATCAAATCTCCTATCTTAAATATAACTTTGTCTATTACAATAAATTAACAAAACAACATAATTGTATTTGAATGTTGTAATACAATTGTTACAAACCCTTTTCAAAAGAAATTTATAACCCAAATTGACAAAAGGTGGTCAATGTATAGTCTGTTACATGTATAATCGTGGTTGAATCTGTTGTGGTAAAGTGGTACCTAGTGACAAATTATATTAGCAAATTAGTGTTTTATGTAATCAAATATCTAAATATTGACTGATTAGTGTCAACACAAATGAATATCTCTAAAAATATTTATAGCAAAATTTGTAGTATAGTAGTTGTTGGCATTATCCTTCTTTAGATTTTTTATATTAGAAAGTGTATTGTAAAAAATTATTGAATTTTTGAATTGGAAGCAAGAGTTATAAGTTTGAGAAAATCATTTCCTAAAAGCACTTACTAGAATATATTTAATGTCAATTCAAAATACACTCAATTAGTGTGCAAATCTGCACAATTATTAGGAATTTGATTAGTATTTTATAGAGAGATAAATATTATAAATACAATGAATCAAATTTAAGATACTTACCATAGATTTTGAAAAAATTCCTTGAAAACCACATTCATGTGTTTGCATGTTTAGGTTATATCCAATTTTACAGATTTGAGTAAAGGTGAGAAAATCTATCATGTTTGTTGTTTGTATACATGTTTAAAAATGATTAAAGTGTATAATTTTTTTTCCAAATAAATAATATAATATATTAGATAGAACCAATCATTTATACCATAACCAAATAATTTGAAAAATCTACTTGTCTTTTATTATTTTTTTAAAAAATGATAGAAAACTAAACATTTTGATGGAAATCAAACAATAAAATAAATTTACTTATATATTTAAATTTTAAAAAAATTAACATGATAGAAAATGAAACAAAAAATTCAAAAACAATACTTTTATATTTAGTTAATTAGTTTGATATAATATTATTTTATATTTAAATTTGTAAAATAATAGTGTAGATGTGAATTACTTAGATTTTTTAATAGAAATTACTGTATTCTCTACAAGATATAATTTAGCTCGAGCAAATTAGAATCAATATTTACAACAAAACTCTATTTTACTTAGTCAGATTCAAAATTGAGTTGAGACCAGGTATTAAAACAAAAATCAAATTTGCAATTAATCCACATTTTATGGTTTAATTTAAAATATTTAAAATTATATCTACAAATTAAAATGATAAAATAAAAAAAGATAATACATTGATTTTTTTAAAAAAAATCAAAGTTAAATAAAATTAAATAAAGATATTAATGGTCCATCTATATATAGTATATACACCTATTTTTCTATTTATTGATTTACGATACATGTTTTGGGTACATTTTTTTCTAATTTAAGTAAAAATTAAAAATAAAAATTAAATAATTTAATACTTAAAAAATCTAATTAATACATATGAATAAGTAATTAAATAATTATATATAAAGAGAAAAGGAATATTTACAAAATAATTCAATTTTTTAGAAGTTGATATTTGAACAAAATAAATTTGTTGTTTAAAGTTGTTATCTCTGCGGATATAAGGATAGATGCAATTTTTTAAGGTCATTTTACCTTTATATTTAAGATACAAAAAAAATTTCTTGCTACAAAATAAAATAAAAGTTTAAAAAATATTTTAAACCCCAATAACATTACATATTTTAAAGAAAGCGATAATTTTATATAAATTACGTGCATTTTAAACATGGAAAATAATACTTTATCAAGTAAATTATCTTTTAAAGATTATCTTTTTTTTCAAATATTTAAAATATCTACAAATTAAAAACCATAAAATGCATATATAAAAGTAATATGTTGAAAACTCAAACAAAACTAATTAGAGTTAAATAAATAAAAAAATAAAAATATTTTATGTTTAAAATATTTGATAAATTTGTAACACATTATGCATTTATATATAATACATGGATAATATTATTTTTATCTTTTTATCTATTGAACCAATTCTTTATTTATTTAACTTTTTCTTGTTCTCTCACGCAATAAAAGTCTATCGTGCATGCGTCAAACAAAGAATGGTATTGAAGGCAAAAGAAAAAGTCAAGTGCTAAATAGGAAATAAGAAAGTACTTATTATCTATTATATTACTTTTCGGTTTAGTTTGAAACAAATGAATTTCTGGTCTTTGAAACACCAACATATTATAGCATAAGATGCAAACATAAGTTTGAGTCATAAATGAATCCTTGTTGCAACAATGTGACTTACTCTGTTATAAAAAAAATCACTTACAAAAAAAAACAATTTCGGTAGCACAAAAGTGAAATGATCACATTAGAGTAAGTTTTACAAAATAACATGAACCAAGTACCTATAAAATCATTACTTCAACTTGAATATCAATTAGTGAAATGAACCTTAGCTAAAGTAGTTGGACATGAGCACAAGCACTAAAAGTTACTCAGTTATATGATATAGTAGGCTTTCTCAACATCTGCCATAGAAATTGTGAAATCCATGTATTTTATCTAGATGAAATTGCTATTAGGAAAGCTTTTTTCTAATCAGCTTCTCAAACTCATCAACAGTTCTAAGTACATCCTTCTTCATTAATCTTTCCTTAACAACCCTTATTTTCTTCTCCTTGCACAGTATACTTGCCACATATTAGAAATCAAAAAGGCAAAACAAAAAAAATGATTAAGGGGCAAGCATCATCCTTTATCTGTTAAAGAAGTAGGCTAAGGCTTAGGAATGTGGGTCCACCCCGGATCCATAGTCGTGGTCTATTCCAACATGGTCATTGCTACCCAAACTAATATTAAGCAGTGATAAAAAATAATTAAGAGGTCAAAACAAATGAAGAATGAACACTTTATTAAAATAGTTTAACTTTTTGCACAAAAGATTTCTAAATCTAAACTCTTTCTTAATCTCTAAACAAAGTGTAACCATGAATGAAGGATTTCAATGTTGGTAGACAAATAAATTAAAAGGGATAATTTATTAATTACAAAGAAATCCTACTAAATAGACAAATAAAGAATAAAGAACCCGATATGATCAATCTTTTTGTAATTGTTGTTACAAGCAACTACTTTCATGATTGATGGAAGCTTGCTTGTGGAGCTTCTATGGAGGCTGAATCTTTGAGCTTCAATGAAGTCCTTCAATGGTGATTTTCCACCATGGAGATGCAGCGGAAGGCAAAGGAGAAGAGGAGAGGGGATACACCATCCACTAGGGAATAAGCCATGGAAGAAGGAGCTTCACCACCAAAAATGTGTCTTGGATAAGAAGCTTGAAGATGATGCTTTAATGGAGGAAAAGAAAGAGAAAAGGGGGGAGCACGAAACTGAAGGAATAAAATAGGGAGAGAAATGGAACTTTGAAGTGTGTCTCATAAGACTTTCATTCATGAAAGTTACAACAAATGTTACACATGCTTCTATTTATAGACTAGGTAGCTTCCTTGAGAAGCTTTCTTGAGAAAACTTCCTTGAGAAGCTTCTTTGAGAAAACTTCCTTGAGAAGTTAGAGGTTAGCTACACACACCCCTCTAATAACTAAGCTCACCTCCTTGAGAAGCTTCCTTGAGAAGATTCCTAAAGAAGATAGAACTTAGCTACACACACCTCTCTAATAGCTAAGCTCACCTCCTTGAGATGAGAAACTAGAGTTTAGCTACACACCCCCTATAATAGCTAAGTTCACCCCCATGTCAAAATACATGAAAATATAAAAAAAGTCCCTACTACAAAGACTACTCAAAATGCCCTGAAATACAAGGCTGAAACCCTATACTACTAGAATGGCCAAAATACAAGGCCCAAAAGAAGGAAAAACCTATTCTAATATTTACAAAGATAAGCGGGCTCATACTTAGCCCATGGGCTCGAAATCTACCCTAAGGCTCATGAGAACCCTAGGGCCTTCCCTTGGATCTCTAGCACAATCTACTTGGAGTCTTCTATCCAATGCTCTTGTAGGGTAGGATTGCATCATTCCCTCCACCTTGGAAAGGATTTGACCTCAAATCCTGAGGTTCTTCATACTCTGGGCTCCTTCTCTCGACACCTGTAAAAAGAACAAAAACATATGTATTAGTGGTGTTTGGTATGTTGAAGTAAGGTAAGGTCTAAAAACCCATTTACTAGGCATCTTCCCATGAAGGAACATGGTTCTTCACCAACTCAATGAGTGATGCTACAAGTATAGAAAAATATGAGACAAACCTTTTGTAAAAGTTTGTTAAGTCATGAAAGCTCCAAATTTTTCTTATACTTGGTGGAGTGGGCGACTCAGGAATGACCTTTATTCTCTTAGGATTCATCGGAACCCCTTGATCACTATTTGAAAAATTAAGAAAAGTAATGCAATAAAACATACCTTTTTTTTATATTTTCATGTTGATTACTATTACCAAAAAGTATGACAAACCTAAGGTGTCCCATATGAGTACCTAAGTTTTTATTGAAACTAAAAATAAGAACAAACTACCTAATGAGTCCTTATGTACACAAACCATGAAGATGTTGGGTGCACGAGTGATTTTACAAAAGATGGCTGCACCACTCAAAACATTCATCATACCACCTATTTTAGGGATTTGGTGCCTAATAATACCTATTTTGGGAACCAACAAAGCACAAGGATTTAAGCTCTTGCGAACCAAACCCTCATCCAACAAATCCTTTACTTAAGGAATAAACTCAAGCCCAAGAGTTGTGGCAATGCTAGCAAGTGTCTTTTTACAAAAGAGAAAATGTGGAGGTTGTCTAAGAGGGGAAGTTTATTTAATGTTTGTCTTTATTGTAAAATGAGTTTCCTTCTTAGCTAACCTCTTGGAGGAGACACTTGCCTCCTTACACTTCTCTTTAACCACTAATAGTTGTCCTTCTTCTTGGGGGTAGATTTCTTCACTAGATTCTTCCCCTTTTGCTTCTTCACTTTCACTAGAGAAAGGTGAAGTAGTAGCCTCATCTTGGCTACTATAAATGTCTTGGCCCCACATAATCATGGTTTTCGTGGTGGGGCATTGAGAAGTAATGTGTCCCCTTCCAAGACATTTAAAGCACTTTATAGAGCTAATCTTCTCTTGCATACTAGCCTTAGGGGCTTGCTTTTCTATTGTCTTCCCCTTATCATCTTTGGGCTTAGAAGGTGTCACCCCTAAGATGCCTTGACCTTGGTCTTTCTTTGGTTAAGAGTGAGAGCCATAAGATTTTGAAGTAGACTTCTTTTTAAGTTGTTGCTCTACCCTTATTTCCCAATCTAAGTTAGCCTCTACATTGTCCTTCCCATGGAAGTATGGGAGGTTAATGTTAGCCTCTTGAGGCTTTCTTTCCTTTTCTCTCCTATGGGAGTGAGGTCTAAGATGTGACCTATGTCTTCCTTCGTAATAGTCACAAAATTCTTCACTTAGGCTCTTGCAAGAGTTATGACTACTATATGAGACATGTTTTTCTTCACTTATTTTCTTTCTTTTATTTTGACTTATTTCTTCCACTTTTTTTTTTCCTTTTTCTTTTCTCTCTTGTTTTTCTAACTTGAGGGAACTCAACTCATCTAAGATTCTAGATAAAGGGTCTTTATGACTAGTACCCTTGCCATTAACACTAGATGAATGATGACTCGTGCTGGTTCCTAAGTTGTGGTTCTTTCTTGTTGGAGGTTTGAAAACAAAAGGTAAAAGAAACTATGTTTGAAACTAGCCAAAGTAAACACTAAAAGAGGTGTGGAAGATAAGGTAAAAACTAATTCGTAAAAGGCAAGCTATCTAGGCGGTTTGACAATGGAAGGTAAAGGAAATAAGCTATGAAAGTAAGCAAGAAATGTAAACTATGCGAATCCTAAGAGTGTTTGGATGACCACATTTAAGGTTCCCAACAAAACACTCACAATCCTAAGGAAAAATTGCCTAAAATTATTACACACAAATGGAAGTAGGGTGACCTATTGGAGGCTCCCAACTTACTTCCAATGAAAGCCCTTCTTGTTACAAAATTTGAAAGCAATGAAGGTAAGTAAATTGGCAGTTATAGAATTACAAAAGGTCCACAATTTAGGTGGTTGTTCTCTCTTTGGTGATTCACTCAATTTGGAGTGTTTCTTAGTCCAATAGCTCTTAAGGTGGTTGACCCCTTGCTTCTTGACTCAAATTCTTCATGGGATGGCACCAATCCTCCTTTCCAATTCCCCTATATGACAACTCACAAACAAGAAAACAAAGAGACAAGCAATAACCAAAGACCAAAAAAATTAAATTAAAGCTAAACCAATGGAGTTTTAACAAGACAATTTTTCAAGGATTATTCAACAATTAAAGCAATGAAAAGGACATAGAAGCAAGCTAGAACTTAAAGAGAAACTTAGAATGGCTCTAGAGTAGAGTAAAAAAAAAACTAAAAAAAAGACTCAACAAACCTCTAGCTTTGGAACTTGTTTTCACATTAATTTTCAATTGAAATTTAGGAACTAAGCTTGGTATAAAATAGGCACCAATTATAGAATAAATTTTGAGCCAAAACAACAAGCACACTTCCCTTTCACTTTTTTTTTTCTGGATACTGATTTTTCTGCCAACTTCTGTGATTTTTAGTATTTTTTTTCTTTTATCCAAATCACTTTTTTCTTTTTTTATAACTTTTTTCTAGATGTCTAGAAAATTCAGTAAAAATTTCAGCTCAAAATTTGAAGTAGCCGATTCTCAGTAATTTTTACAATTTTGTATGTCCAAGCTGCCACCACCAGCAATTTCAGACTTCGAATTTTTTTTTAGCATGGAATATTGATTGTCTTGGGCTTACTTTCAACCTTCCTATGTATGTTGAACTCACTAGGCTTGTTTAACACAGTTTTAGGAGTTCAATATTCACTTAGAATCAAAATTTCAGCCAACAATTCATTCACCAAAACTCAAATTCACAATAGACACAATCATAAGGAAACCTAAAAGTTCAAGAAAAGGATCACAATCAAAGACTCTCTAAGAATTTTGCATGAACATGTTAAGGACTAATTAACATGCAAAGATTTGACTCAAATCAAATAATAGGCTAAAAGAATTTCATACACTCATGAACAAATGAGTTAAACAAAGAAACAAGAAAAATAAAATTCAGCACAACATAAGAAATCTTATGTGACAAGTTTCATGACAAGATATGACTTCTATAACAAAACTACAATAGGTGAACAAGTCACTCTAGATTTTTGAGGTTTTCTTCTACTTTAATGTTTTTGTAAGAATTTTATGGTTTAGGTTTCAACCACAAAAAATAACAAGATAAAACTCAAAGGAACCTAAACTCAACACAATTCATGGTTCAAGAACAAGAACAAGAAATTTGAACCATAAAAAAATCAAATCTAGCTTCTATAACAAGTTTACGGAAACTTACGAATTTCGTAACGATACTTGTTTTCTTTCCGTAATGTTACGGAACCTTGCGGATTACATAATCATCCCCTTTTTGACTTACGGAATGTTACGGAACCTCACGAATTGTGCAACGATGCTTCCTTTTAAGTTTCGGCATGTCACGGAACTTCACGAATTGCCTAACGATGGGTGCCAAGTACCTAAAAAATGGTCAAATGAAAGTTGCATGCCACCAAGCAAAGGTCCCCGGACGAAATTAGGGTATGACAGTTGTCCCTCTTTACTTGTCTTTTATTGGAGATAAAAGGGAAGTAAAGATAAGACACTAATTTCGTTCGAGCGAAACACCTTTCGGCCAGTGAACCTTCCTGCCAGCGGAACCTGCAAAAATTTGAAAATGATCAGTACTGACACATCATCCCAATACTGTCGAACTTGTTCCTCTCGGTTGATACAAGACGCAGAATGACCATAATTTGTCTCTACGTTTTGTTGGACACGATCGAGCCTGGGCGGCAAGACACAGAATGACCATAATTTGTCTTTGTGTGCCACCAGACACGATCGTCTCTGGGTGGCGAAAAGGTGTGCGGAATGACAAAGGGCGCAGAATTTGTCTCTACGCGTTTATCACCCAACTTGCGAAATCTGAATGATAAAGGGCGCAGAATCTATTTCTACGCGTTTACCCACTCAGTTTGTTGTTCCTGAATGATAAAGGGTGCATAATCTATTTCTACGCGTTTACCCACTCAGCTTGTTGTTCCTGAATGATAAAGGGCGCAGAATATGTATCTGCGCGTTTACCCACTCAGCTTGTCTATTCCTGAATGATAAAGGGCGCATAATATGTATCTGCGTGCTTACCCACTCAGCTTGCCATCATGCTTTGAGTCTTAGAGATAGCAACAGAAAGTTTATACGGATAACCACCCGGGTATCTCCGCCTGTCACGTGACTCCAGTGTCAGTATGACAAAATTTGTCTATGCGGAAGATGACGTAAATCTCCGCGTGTCAACGGGCTTGTTGGTCGCAATTGACAAAGGGTGCAGAAGACGACATTAGTCTCTGCGTGCTATCATGCTTTGAGTCTTAGAGATAGCAAAAGAAAGTTTATACGGATAACCACTCGAGTATCTCCGCCTGTCAGCGTGACTCAAATGTCAGTATGACAGATCTTGTGAGCGCGGAAGATGACGTAAATCTCCGCGTGTCAATGGGCTTGTTGGGCCGCGATTGACGAAGGGTGCAAAAGACGACGTTAGTCTCTGCATGCTATCAGGCTTTCTGTCTTACAGATAGCAAAAGAATGTTTATACGGATAACCACTCGGGTATTTCTGCCCGTCAGCGTGACTCAAATGTCAGTATGACAGATCTTGTGAGCGCGGAAGATGACGTAAATCTCCGCGTGTCAACGGGCTTGTTGGGCCGCGGTTGACGAAGGGTGCAGAAGACGACGCTAGTCTTTGCATGCTATCAGGCTTTTTGTCTTACAGATTGCAAAAGAAAGTTTTGAAAGTGCGGACAACCACTTGGGTATCTCCGCATGTCACGTGACTCCAGTGTCAGTATGACATAAATTGTGGGGCGGCTGACAAAAGCGAGGCTCTTGCTCCTACGTATCCTCAAATGAGGAATTCAGACCTACGTAGTTCTGGATAACTTGTGAGACTAAAAATAGTCTCGGTGTCTTCTTCACTAAAATGCGAACATGCTTTAGTAAAGAGAGAAAAACTTTCAACTAATCGGAGCACATATGCTTTTCGGATGAAAAACAATGTGTCTACCGGGGAAGGGGAGCATGCTGATGAAAATTCCTCATAACCATAAATGAGATTTTGGATGTTTGCATTTTGCTTCTAAATGAGCATTTAGTGGAAACACTGGGTTCAACAAAAATAGAAGAAAATCACTCAAAGTGTATCAATCTCACACGGGTAAGTGTTTGATCCTAATTCCGAACCATAGATATGCCATGACTTGATTTTGCAAATTATTTCCTATCAAATCAAAGATTACATGCGTGATCATGGATCAGTAGGACTTTTTCTTGGGAATGGTATTTTTGCGGGAATTTTGGCTTTGAATTTTTTGGCCTTTTCCTTTTCTGTTTTTTGTTTAGTGCGGGGCAAAAAAGTCGCTGACACACAGGTTTTTGGTTGGCAATCAAAGGGAGAGGACCACTTTAGGTCGTGGTTTCCTTTCTTTTCTTGTTTACTTGGTGACAAATCTGTATTGTTCAGATATTGTCTAGTCCTAAGACCTTTCTGCATATTTCTTCTTTTCTCTTCCGATCTTTGATCGGGGATTTTCTTTCTTCTCCTTTTTTTTCTACTTTCTTTCCCTCTTTTAATTGGGAATTTTCTTTCATTTTTTGCTTTCTCCCTTTCTTTGATTGGGGATTTTCCTTCTTTTTGTGATTTCTTCCGAGGGCAAGGATTGATATTCTCACCTTGGGTCAAGGTTTATTGTAAGTTGGGATTTTGGCTCAAGGCTTGTAGCACGGTTGGACATGATATATGTCAGGGTTTGGTTTAGTTCAAGGATAAAAGGGGATGTCCCACATTATTTCCATGACACAAATGCAACAATGATGATTTGGAAGTTGTATGCAAAACTAGTCATGCATGCACCTATGCGGACACTCAAGTGTCAAACTTTTATGGTCATGTGATGCTAGGGCTCAGGATTCCTTTCCTCTATTTTAGTCAACCCAGTATTTCCAAAATATGTTCTTTTATCAATTTGTGCATTCATCCGAGTCTATCTTGGGTGTTCGGAAAAACTTTCACAGCATTTACCCTTCAAATGTGTACACACATTTTTTTTTCAAAAACTGGTTATGATCAGTGATTTTTTTTCAAAGAAAAGCTGGAAGTTATCTCTTTTCAAAAGCACGTTGGTTTTTCAGCTAGACAACTTTTTTTTTCTTTTTTCCTTTTTATTATGTGTTTATTTCTTTTCCTTGTTTGTTTTTTTGTTTTTTTTTCTTTTCATGAGGTATTTTGCTACCTAAACATGTGTATATTTTTGTGAGGTATTTTGCTATATACATGCGTGTCCAAGGTATCTTGCTACCTAAACATGCATATATATGTTTTGTGAAGTATTTTTTGTTTACATACATGCATATCTAAGGTATCTTTCTACCTAAACGTACATATATATGTTTTGTGAGGCATGTTTGTTATATACATGCATATCCAAGGTATCTTGCTACCTAAACATACATATATATATTTTGTGAGATATCATTTTGCTATATACATGCATATCCAAGGTTTCTTGCTACCTAAACATACATATATATATTTTGTGAGATATTTTTGCTATATACATGCATATCCAAGGTATCTTGCTACCTAAACATACATACATATATATATATATATATATATATATATATATATATATATATATATATATATATATATATATATATATATATATATATATATATATATATATATATATATATATATATATATATATATATATATATATATATATATATATATATATATATATATATATATATATATATATATATATATATATATATATATATATATATATATATATATATATATATATATATATATATATATATATATATATATATATATATATATATATATATATATATATATATATATATATATATATATATATATATATATATATATATATATATATATATATATATATATATATATATATATATATATATATATATATATATATATATATATATATTTTAGGTATGACTACCTTCCGAGCTTGTGCTTGTTTTATTTAAATTCCTAGGATCCTGAGTAACTAGGTGTGTCCTACTATGACTTGAGAAACAAAGGTGATCAAATAACAAGCAGAGATTTAAAAGGTACTAGGTTGCCTCCTAGTAGCGCTTCTTTAACGTCTTGAGCTGGACGCCTGATGTCTTGTCGGTCACGAACCTAGTACTTTGCTTACCTTTGGCTTTGGACTTGGTCGCCTATTGGTCGGCCATGTGTCGTAGGCAATACTCTAACCTTTTTGTGGATGAGCTGAGGGGCTCTGGAGGTGGCGACAGTGCATTTGTTGCCTGTTGCTGGCCATCCCCAGGCTGCTGTGGTGTTTCGCCTTACGCCTGCCTGGGGGCGCAGTACCTCTTGATGAAAACTCGATTAGTAGGGGGCCTGATGACCTTGCTGGGGGTGATAGGCACTCCGTAGAACTGACAGAGGCCCGTAATCAGAGCTGGAAACCCCAGGACCCTATTGAACATCTCTGGGTCCACCGGGTGTCCTGCGGGCGCGATCCCTGCAAACAGTAGATGACATTAGAAATTAGTTGGAAATAATGCATACCTACCTATGTCGGGATGACACAAACCAACTGATACTTCCGCAAGGGGAGATCGGCATTACGGTCGCTGGGCAGAATGTTGCTAAGTAACAACGTCTTTTATATCCGTGTAAGAGTGGTCATGTTGGTGCGCATGATCCACACTCGTCTCTTTGCAGCTGCACGGGTGAAATCTTGCCCCGGTATGCATAGTAGCTGCGTGATAGCCTCCCTCTCTGGTTGTGCTTGCACAGTTGGTCGCCCTCCAATATTAGGGGGCGGCCCAGAAACTGATAAAAGGAAACTACTGGCCCCTTAACCGGAAGCGCGAGTCTCGGTTAAGCATTTAAGGGCAGAGGACCTTAAATTATCTTAAGGTGTGGATATGGAGCCCACTGAAAGTGAGGATGCGTATCCCTCTAAAGGCGAGGGCGTGCAGCCCTCTGAAGTTCAGGACGTGTCGCCTTTTGAAGGCGAGGCAGTGTAGTCCTATGATGGCGAGGACGTGCAGTCCTCTAAAGGTGAGGGCGTGTCGCCCTTTGAAAATGGGGGACATGTAGTCCTCTGATGGCGAGGACGTGTAGTCCTCTAAAGGCGAGGATGTGTAGTCCTCTGAAGGTGAGGGCGTGTAGCCCTACAAAGGCGAAGGTACATGACCCTTTGACGGCGAGGACGTGTAGTCCTCTGAAGGTGAAGGTACATGACCCTTTGAAGGCGAGGACATGTAGTCCTCTGAAGGTGAAGGTACATGACCCTTTAAAGGTGAGGACGTGTAGTCCTCTGAAGGTGAAGGCGTGCAACCCTCTGATGGCGAGGACGTGTAGTCGTCATATGGCGAGGACTTGTAATCCTCTGAAGGTGAAGGTACATGACCCTCTGAAGGCGAGGACGTGTAGTCATCTGAAGGCGAGGACGTGTAGTCCTCTGATGGCGAGGACTTGTAATCCTCTGATGGTGAGGACATGTAGTCCTCTGAAGGTGAGGGTACTAGTACCCAAGGGTCCATCCTTATGAGAAAGCAAGAGATTGACTCATCGAGAGAGCCGGTCATCCCAAATTCAAAAGATTAGATGTAGGAAATCTATGTAGTTAACATGATGTTTAGTGATGCAGATGCATGCAACCTTTGTTGTGAAATTTGGTAAATGCGGACTTCATATGAAACAATGCAATGTAATGGAAAGTTTGTACAATTTTCATGACATTCTTTCCATATTTTGTGATTTTGATTTTGAATTTTTTCGGAAAACACAGATTGACTGTCCTTTTGAAAAAGGTTATAATTCATGCAACCTTATCCTACTTTTGCAAATCTCTCCGGGAACTCCCTCAGAGTGTATGCTCTGTTTGATTTAGTCACTTGACCATTTTGGAGTAACAGTAATGGAGCCATTTGATGTTTAACCAATCCATTGAAATTCTCGATTTTGTCCCCCCCTTTTTTTGTTTAAAAACATCGACGGGTGAGAACTTTTCATCTACCCCTATGTTCACTTGAGGCTCATGCACGATGCCCCTCATTGCCCTAGTGTAAGGCTTTGAGGTACCAATTGCTATCTGTCGTCATGACCTTGTAGCTGGGAACCTATTGGGTGAGAATTTCTAATCTGCCCCTAGGTTGACTTGAGGTTCATGCACGATGCCCCTCATTGTCCCAGTTTAAGGCTTTGAGGTACCAATCGTTGTCTTTCGTCATGACCTTGTAGCAGGGAACCTATTGGGTGAGAACTTTTAATCTGCCCCTAGGTTCGCTTGAGGTTTATGCCTGGTGCCTTTCATTGCCCCAGTGTAAGGCTTTGAGGTATCAATCGTTGTCTTGTTTTCACAACCTCGTAGTGAGGAAGAATGAAAGAAGCAGTTGATTCTTGCAAAAAGAATTTTCCAAGGACAAGAAATAGTTGAACGATTTTTTCAGTTGATGGATCAAGTCAAATGACTCCTCTGTAGAAGCAAGATGTTTTGATGTTTTGATGATGCTAAAGGATCAAGTGCTTCTAAGTTTTATTCAAGACAAGAATCCAAGAATCCAAGAAATCAAGATATATGATCAAGTTGATCTCTAGAATCTTAGGAAGAAGTTTCCAAATTGAAAAAGCAAAATGTTTGGCCAAAGAATTCTATCTAAATCATTTTAATTTGAGATTTACTCTCTGGTAATCGATTACCAGCAGCTGAAAAATGTTTATAACAGTCACTAGAAATTTGAATTCAAAATTTATATATGTGCAATTGATTACACATGGATGGTAATTGATTACCAGCAGTTTATTGAACGTTTTAATTTAAATTTTAAAGCATGTAATCGATTACACAAGTCTTGTAACTGATTACCCGAGGGGATTTTCAGAAAATAATTTCCAAGAGTCACATCTATTCAAATGGTTCATGAATGGCCATCAAAGGTGACTTGGAAACACGAATTTAAAGAGAGTTTTCATTGCCCAAAAAGTTTTATCCTCCCAAAAGATTAAGAGTTTTTCTGAACTGAAATGTCTTATCCTCTCAAAAGATTCCTTGGTCAACCACTTGCATATTTAGTAAGGAATTTTGATTGATCTTCATTGTACAATCTATCTCTTTTAAGAGAGATTTCTTTTTCTCTTCTTCTTATTTCTGAAAAGGAATTAAGAGATTGTGGGTCTCTTGTTGCAGAGGATTCTTGAACACAAGGGAAGGGTTGTCCATGTGTGGTTCAGACTTTGTAAAAGGAGTTTTACAAAGAGAGTGGAAAATCTCAAGTGAGTTGCTTGAGGACTGGACGTAGGCACGGGAAGTGGCCGAACCAGTATAAATCAAGTTTGCATTCCTCTCCTTCCTTTATTTATTGCTATTTATCTTTTGTTTTAAAGAAGTTTATTTTGAGTTGTCTTTTGAGTAATTCATGTTAAGGGTGCATTGTTAATCCAAAAAGAGAGAGTGAAAGTTTAATTAGGGAATAGTCTTTGTATCTTAATTCAACCCCCCTCTTTCTTAAGGTAACTGAGGCCATTTGTCCAACATCCTATCTTTGATAACTCACTTCTCTCTAAAAAGACAAACTTTCCGGAATAATAAAATGAGGTCACATGAACGTCTTGAAAATACAGTCAATCAAATGCCTTTTTTTTTTTACTTTTTTTTATATTTTTATTTTGAAATTTATTTTTTCTTTACTTGTCATTTTACGGCACCCTCACCAAATGTGTAGCATGAGTAATTTCTGATTGAACGGTCTTGGAAGTCCAAACTCAGGAGCGCAGGTCGCTTGAGCAAACAAACCAATGGCTTGCATCCACATTCCAGTGAAAGTTGAATAAGCAAAGATGCGTTTGTGAGAGGATGAGGGACAAAGATATCAAATTTATCCATTTTATTTAGCATTGTAGCTGTGGTTTACAATAATGGTGTAAACTTGAAAATCCTGATGAGTCATTAGAGACATCTAACAACAGCTTTCAAAATTGCCCCATGTGTGGTGTCGCTTGTCAATGTCAGGATTCACAAGCGATCCTCCTCAAATTTCAGCCAGCCCGCATCAATTTAGACTTTGCACCTTACGCTTCAGGTTCATACAATGCTCAATGGAATGCCCCGGGGCTCCTCCATGATAAGCACACATTGTATTCGAGTTGTATTCTCAAAGAAATGGAGGTTAATGAACCTTGGCTGGGGTTATGGCTACCACTGAATTGTCGAGTAGATATGAGAGCAAGTCAGCATAGGACACCGGAATTGGGGTGAATTCTACAGGCTTTTTGCTGCAAAATTCATTTCTTGGTTGGTGTTTTGGTCTGTGCTTTAGCATTGGTTGTGTGGTTGGTGGGTTTTGTTGTTGATTTAGGGATGGCCTTTGTGGATAAATGGGTGGTGGGTAATGAGAATAGCTGATATTGGCTGAGTAATGATGGTGTTGAGATGGTGGGGAACTTGGCCGTATAGGAATGACAGTCACAGCATGGGTTTCTCCCTCCTTCTCATCCTCTTCATTTGCCCCAACTTTCTCATTCGTCCAAGCAGGATGATTAAATTTGCCTCTTTTTAGACCCACTTCAATCCTTTCATCGGCGAAGACCAAATTTGCAAAGCTTGAAGGCGCGTACCCCACCATTTTTCCTAGTAAAACACTGGTAATGTGTCTAATATTATTGTGATCATCTCTTTCTCCGTCATTGGAGGTGCCAGGTCTCTCCGTCTTTGGGCGTATTTTTTGAAAGATTCGTGCCCCTTTTTGCACATGTTCTGTAGTTGTATCTTATTCGGAGCCATATCAGAATTATACTGACACTGCCTAACGAAGGAAACCATTAGGTCCTTCCAAGAATGGACTCAGGAAGTTTCCTAAGTTAGTATACCAGGTAACAATTGTCCCAGTAAAACTTTCTTGGAAAAATGCATCAGCAGTTTCTCATCTTTTGCGTACGCCCCCATCTTCTGACAATACATCTTTAGATGGTTCTTGGAGCAAGTAGTTCCCTTGTACTTGTCAAAGTCTGGCACCTTGAACTTGGGAGAGGTGATAATATTGGGTACTAGGAACAACTCTTCTAGGTTAGCAAAGGCATAATCTTTACCTCCTTCAATGGCCCTGAGCCTTTCCTCTAGATGATCCAACTTTCCCATTTCTGCCATAGCATGGTTTTTACTTGTTGTGGAATGCAAGAGGTGTGGTTGTGGGTGATACTGAGGGCCCTCCAAAGTGTATGGCATGGGTATACCACCAACTGCTTGCCCTTCAGTGGCATATCCGAGGCAAGGCTCGAAGTCGGCTAGATTGTGGTGGGGAATTTCATGTGTCTCCCCCACGGTTTAAGAGACATGTGCATGATCAGTTTGGGGTTGTTGGCTCTCAATGGGTATGGGAGCGGAGTTATTGACATCCTCATTGGGAGTGTATGCCACATTGGGTGGTGTATAGTTGGGAGGCAAGCCATATGGTGGGAAGGCATGCTTGTTTTGAATTTGCGCATAAATGGGGCCGCCCGTACTTTCCAAACCTTTGCCTACCCTCGCTGAGGTTGGATGATTCATTTGGTGGAGACCAGATGGGGGCATCGGGTTCACCTTAGCAACAGCGTTGGTAGCGGTAACTGCAACCGCATTGGCTTCCATTATCTTCTTCATGCTCATCATGGCCTCCATCATTGTGGCCATTTGCTCTTGTACATCTACTTCAGCCATTACTCTAGCTCTAGCACAGGTTCGGTAAGGGCGTCGTAAAGCGTGTTTTTTTTTTCTTTTTGATGATTAAGTTCCTTTTTTTAATTTTTTTTCAAGGAAAGAATGCAATGAGCAATGCAACCAATGAAAAGGATGGATGTATGCGAATGATGCACAGTTGAAGTATTGCGAATTTTTACGCAGGACATGGGGTTGAATCAATTTAGATTTTCAACATGGTCCATGACATCTTTGTCAAGGTGAAACTGGAAGTAACAAGGACATCAATAGTCCTAAATGTGTTTGGCAGTAGATGAAGCAGCGATGTAACTCGATCCATGTTTTGCCCCAATTTTTTTGCAAGGTGGTTACTTCCATACTTCAACTTGACTTGATGAACTTTTTTCGAAAAAGCATGAGCTTAATTCAACCCTATAATCCAAGGAATGACAATTCTGATCGCCAAATACTTCAACAACCTTTCATAGGGATGAATGACTCGGGCATACTTTAAGCTATGCATGGAAAATGTAATTATGAAATTGAGATGCCCGAAGAAACATCTTTTCTTAGTTAGCCATGCATTAGGTATCATGTTCAATCATTTTGTTTTTAAGTGAAACGAGTTTATGATCCCAACATGGTTGGCTCATGGTACTGAATATATGCAACTAAGAATGCATCGTGAATTTTCATGCTTCTCCTTTTTTGTTTTTGTTTTACAGAGGAAAATGCAAGGGTCATGCATGAGCGAACATGAAAACAAAAGGTATGCAGTTTGTAGAACAAAAAGTATGTTGAACACATATGCATGATGATGCAATGACTCATGCAAAATGTGATGCTAGAATATGACAACGGACAAATGCAGGAACGATATGTTCATTATGATGCCATGAAGAGATGCTTATGCGATGCATGATATGAATGCATGCTAGAGATAAAATGCGGGAGTGATTTGATTCGCACTGATCTTTGGAGTAAAAACATGGGATAAACTCATTTTATTCAAAAAGTTTATAACTAGTCAAGATCTGAGTGACAATACAAACTTCCTAGCGGTTTCTAATTATATGGGCCATTAAGTCTATCATATGCTGACAATAGCTGAGAAGTCAGTGGATCTCCTCGGGGGCGGAGTAGGTGTCCGCCATTGCTTTGGCCTTGGCTAGCAATCGGGGAAGTTCTTGACTCCCGTTCAAGGTAAGAACAAATCGGTCCATCCACATTGTTGCTTCTTGATGTAACGAGTCAATCACCCTTCCTCTAGCCTCCTTTTCCGTGTATACTTGGGCATACTCGTCCGCCACCCTATGCTCGTGGGCCGTGGCTAGACTTAGTTCCTCTTGGTTCTTGGTGATAATAGCTAACATGTTGGTCTCTGTCTCGCATAACCGCTGAGACAAACTTCTTTTGGACCTCGAGCAAGCCTTCAATTCATCTTTCAAGATCAAACTGTCTACTCGTGATTGGTCCATTTCCTCTCTTCGGAGTTTAAGCTCGTTGTTGCTACCCCACAGAGCCCCTCGGAACTTGTTCCGGCCGTGTTCTTCCCTACAAGCCCTCTTGGTTTCTCGTTCCAAGGCTTTGGTGGTAGCCACATTTACATCTCTTAGTTCGGTATTCTCTTTTCGGATTTTCAGAGCTGCTGATTTGAACCTTTCTTTGACTATTTAAGCTTGCTTAAGTTCCGTCCTAAGGGCCTGCACCTCATCGTCTTCCTCTGGTGCCTCAACTTCCTCCCTTTTAGCGGTTCTCAAACTCGGGAGCCAATCCAAACCTTGCACGTGGGCTTTCAACTACTTACGGTAGCCACCGATGGGCCCATTGTTACTGCCCTTGAGTTCTTTGTCCTTCTTTTGCACAACCTCCCATGCCTTGCAGACCTTTTGAAGTGTCTCCATGTTGGTCTTATTCAAACCTCGTGAAATGACAGGTGCGAGCTCTTCCTCTAGTGGTGCCCCTCTCATAGGGTAGCCAAGTTGCCTTATAGCAAGAACGGGATTGTAACTGATGCAACCCCTCGTCCCCATCAAGGGAACATTCGAAAACCCTTCGCACGAAATAAGAACTCCGACTCTTCCTTCTTTCCATCGAGGGAACCAGTTGATAGACGCTCCTTCTTTTTTTGCTAAGAGTTGGTCCCAATTTGCGCCTCCTTTCTCTGTGCATGAGCGGTGACTTTCTAGCGGGCAAGCACGCCTTACCACTTGGTGAAAAAGGTGTGAAACCAACCATACATAAAGAGTTGGAGCACAACAAACAATCCTCGTACTGCTCTTCTCACATCTTCGGTCGAAGGTGTCATATAGGTCGGCTAGCATAGCGACAACCGGGCTTTCCTTGTGGTTATGATAGGCGAGAAAAGCGTCGATCGCTGCCAGGTTCACCAACCCATCCACATTCGGAAAGAGGACTCCTCCAAAGATCAATAGTGCGAGAACGTCTATGAACGGGGCCCATTCGCTTCTACCTGCCAAGATTCTTGCTTTTGCCTCCAAACATTTTCTCGGTATCCCGACCACCCCATTTTCGATTTGCTTTTGGCGGTCTAATTCCTGCGCCGAGATTTGGACTATTTTAGAAATTCTAGCTAATGAGGGATAGAACCCTGAGAAGAGGTATGGTTTCCTTCCCCCTAGAGGACATCCTAGGATTTCTTCGAATTCTTCCACCATGGGTGATAGCTGGAAGTCCCCAAAAGTGAAGCACCTCAACGGCTGATCATAATACTGGGCGAGGGAGGCAATGGACTCTGTGGAGACTTCTACCATGGCTAGGTCCCAGATTTTACCGTAAGCTTTGTGAAAAGCTTGCCGCTGGAGCTGACCCATCAACTGCCCTAGCTCTTTTAGGCTGGTGATTCCTAGTCTCTTGACCTTGACTTGATAGAACCTCTTTTTAAGTGAAGGCTTTTGACTTGATCCCATGTTTTACTAAAGTAAAACAAAATCGGTGCGAATCCAAACTCCGACATCTATCATGGGTGGAATGGATGAATGCATGAAGAGATGCATATGCCACAAATGCAATTTATGAATGCGGGAGCCCGGGAAATTGTCTCCTTTTTAGATACAACGTCTCGGGGTAGCACAGTGCCCGACGTATGTATTTAAGAAGGTGACACGGACCCTCCGTTGGTTTGCCAAAGAGAGGGGATCAAGATAGAACCCGTGCATGATGCATATGTGAAAGGCACAACACGTGGATGTTCACAAACAAATACAAGCAAAAGGGTACATGACACTTATGCATGGCAGTGTGAAAAATGGCACGCGGCCTGTTTGCTCCGTGCCCCTATTTTAGGGACCTACAAGGGAGGGAGCTAAAAGGGCTTTTAGTGATATTTCCCAAGGTGGTCATATCTCTCTTGATGGTCTCTAGAGGTATCATCCCCTTCGAAGAACATATTGCAGCAGTAGGGACTACTAGCAACAATATGTTATCAAAGAGAAAAACTCTAGACGAGGGTTCACTGTAATCAAGCAAGTCGAAGACCTAGCATGATCACAGATTCACCTCCACTCCTTATGTTCCCACGAACCCGGGTATAGGGCCCTTTTTCAAATCACCGTGTGTGCAAATAGTGTTGGTGTTTGTGTGCATCAAATGAAAATATTTACCTCATGCATACCTTTTAAAACACACTAAAAGCATCAAAGAGTTATATACACAAGAACATAAGGAAAATAAAGGGAAACCAAGAAGGGAGGATGTCATGATAAAACATTGCACAAGATTAAATGGCCTAACTCTCAAAAAAATAGTCCCCAGTGGAGTCGCCAACTGTCGCAACCTACCCTTTGGCGGGAGGGCGACGCGTGACTCGTGGGTGTGTGTTCCAAGAAAGGAATACGCGCAGAGTCGCCACCGACGTTTATTTGAGGAAAACGTCAGAAAAACCGAAAAAAGACGTGATCTACGAACTTTAAGTGAAAGGTTCGGGAGTTGTATTTACGCACGGGGAAGGTATTAGCACCCCACGCGTCCGTCACAAGAGACGGCAGCCTTTAAATGTGCAAACATGACTTCAATTTTTAGGTTCCGTTTTACGTCTTTATTCCTTTATATATTTTTTATCTTTTTGCAGTCGACGAGGGTGTTTCCCTTGCTCCTACAAATTCCTTAATTGCGATAAGGAAATCAGACCTACGTAGTTCTTTGTGAACAAAGTGTTTGGTTAAGTTGTTTTTATCCTTTTTGCAAAATATGTTTTTATTGAATGAAAGGTCATTTAAGGCGTTGGACCATTAAACAATCTTTCGATTCTTTTGAAAAGAGAGAAGACATTAAGGCATTGGACCATTAATGAACTCTTTATTTTTGAAAGAGGTAATAAAGTTTACATGTTGATTTTAGGCCTTTAGAAATCTACACTTAACCAATAAAAGCGGAGAAGACCATTTCAAGGCGTTGGACCTTTGAAAAATGGCTTTTCTAGGCGATGACAAAAGTTTGGTTTATGAATTGATTTTAGCTTTAGTTTCACTTTGGTTATTAGTCGATTCGATCAAGAAAGAGAAATCCCAAAGAGAAACGTCCGATTGAATTTTTTTTGTTTTATTTTACTAAAAGATATTTTTTATTATTATATTATTATTTTTACCTCTTTTTGGTTTCCAACATGGTTACGGCATGACCGAACGGTCGGATTTCATTTTAAATGAAATTAACGGATATTACAATTCAAACGATCGGTGGAAATTTATTTTATTTTTTGATTAGATGAGAAAATGACTTAAGCAAATTACTAAAGCATGTCAAAAGGGGGTACAGAAAGTAAATGAAATGAAAATAAAAGCACGTAAAAACAAATGAGGACCACTAAGGGTACATAGAATGAATTGAAAAGTTCAGTTTCGAGAACTTACCGGTTGAAGACCGAAGAACGATGAAGAACGAACGAAGAACGCCGAAGAACGGCTGAAAATCTTCGCGAAAATCCCCACGAAAACGTTACGGAAGCACCTCGGCTCAGATTTTCTTCACGGAACCAATTTTTTTACTAATTTCAAGTGATTCTTGAATTACCAGGAGGGCTGAACGAAATTCCCCTTCACTTCTCCCCCTATTTATAGGAAAATGGGGGAGATGCTTGCCACTCAGCTCGCCCAGGCGAGCAAGGTGGCTTCCTCCAGAAGCAATCGCCTTCTTTGTGGATTACATAATCATCCCCTTTTCACTTACGAAATGTTACGGAACCTCACGAATTGAGCAACGATGCTTCCTTTTGAGTTTCGGCATGTCACGGAACTTCACGAATTGCCTAACGATGGGTGCCAAGTACCTAAAAAATGGTCAAATGAAAGTTGCATGCCACCAAGCAAAGGTCCCCGGACGAAATTAGGGTATGACAAATAGAATTGAGCTAATGGGTTTCTAGAGCAATAGTCTGTTTATCTTACACCAAACCAAGAAACTTCATACCCTTATTACTTGAAAAATAATAATTACAAAACATACAAAATATAATTAGATTTCTAATAAAACTAAATTGCCCATTCAAAAAATGTAACATGACAAAAAAACACAAATTATATATATATATATATATATATATATATATATATATATATATATATATATATATATATATATATATATACTTTTATCATATTGTAGTATAGCTGTCCAAGTCCATATTTTCATATGAAAAAAAACATAAAAATAAGAGAAGTTTTGAGATAATGGTTGTGGTTGTTGTGGGAGTCGTCGGAGCTGAATCTGCGACGGGAGGAATCGCAAGACTGGAGCGGTGAGAAGTCGACGGTGACAGAGCTCGGAACGGAACGGGCGATACAACTCGAAAATAGCGAAGCAGAGACTCAAAAATAGTGTCGGCACCAATACATGTTCATCCAAGGTGGTTTTTTGTTCGATTTTGTTTAGGGAAAAGATAAAGAAGAAGAATAGAGAATGAAAATGAGGGATAAAGAATTGAGAAAATGTAAAGCTCATTCGAATTAAAATTCAAATTTGAAAAGTAATTTTGAAGGAAGAGGCCTCAGGGGCGAACCCACGTTGAGGCAGAGTGTGGCTATAGCCACACCAGAATTTTTTGAGTTTTTTTTTTGTTTCAAAACGACGTCGTTTTGATTAGTAGGTTTTTTTAAACAAAACTTCCTTCTCTCTGTCATTCATTGTTGTTGTGCTGCACCTGACCTAGGGTTCCTTTTCCTCTGAAATCTGAATGCTAAACGGTGAACTGCGCCTCTTCCCTTCCACCATTCCACGACTTTGTTGAGGTAAGGTTTCCATGAAAGGCCTTGTTTGCTTTTGCTCTGTCCATTTTGTTTCTCTTTCCTTCCTCTTTCAGGGACTTGGTCCTTTTCCTTTTTCACCAGATAAACCTCAAAATTCAACTTCTTGCAATGAATTATTAATGCACAGCTAAAGATAATAGTAGCTTTGAGTTAGATAATTAACTAATTTTAGTGGTTTCATTTTCTCTTTATAGGATGAAGAAATTTTTTTCTTGTGCTTTCTAGAGACAAAGCTACTTCTTCAGTAAATCTAGAAGCATCAGAAACTCAGAATCCAAGTGAGATTATTAAAGTTGTTGATTATGAATTGTTGGAAACAGATCCAGGAATTAGGCCTCCAATTTCAAGCTATCATCCTGACATCCAAAATGAGGTAAGGAAAGCTTATTTAAAAATAAGTCGTCATCAACCTCCTCATAATTTCGTTTACCCTTGGTCTCTTAAAGGTAATCAAAGACGTAGATTTGGCAAAAATTGGTTTGATTTGTATGATTGGATTGATTATAGTGAATCTAAGGACCTAGCATTTTGCTAGCCATGTTTTTTGTTTAAGAATGTCTCTAAATACGGGGGAGATCACTTTGTGACCGAGGGGTTTAGTGATTGGAAGAATTCTCAAAGATTGGCTAATCATGCTACTTCTTCCAATAGTCATGTTGATTGTGTGCATATGAGTTATGCTCTCATGAACCCAAACCAAAGTATTAAGGCTGCATTTGTTAATCAAACTAAACAAATGAATTTCGAATATTGTGTTCATGTAAACACATCTCTTATAGCTACTAAATTTCTTTTAAGGTGTGGCATGTCATTTAGAGGGAGTGACGAGTCCTTTAAATCTTTATTTAAGGGGCCATTTCTTGAGTTGGTGGACACTTTAAAGGAAATTAACCCAGAGATAGCTAATGTAATAAATTGTGTTCTGGGCAATAACTTTATAACTGCTCCTACGATTCAAAAAGATCTTGTTGCTGCTTGTGCATGTGAAATAACTCAACAAATTGTATGTGATATTGCAGATGATGTATTTTGTGTTTTGATTGATGAATCCGGTGATTTTGCTGGTAAAGAACAAATGGCTATTGTTATTTGCTATGTTAATAGTGAAGGTTTGGTAAAAGAAAGGTTTCTTGGGATTGTTAGTGTTAAAGAAACAAGTGCTAAGTCACTTAAGGAGGAACTTGAGAAGTTGTTGTTATTAATGGCTTGAGTTTATCTAGCATAAGGGGGCAAGGATATGATGGAGCTAGCAATATGCGAGTAAGTTTGGTGGTTTGAGAACTTTAATTCAAAATGAAAATCCATCCGCTTATTATGTGCATTGTTTTGCCCATCAACTTCAATTGGCACTTGTTGCATGTGCTAAGACTCACAAAGATGTTAGTGGTTTTTTCGGTAAGGTCAATATGCTTGTTAATTTCATACGGTCTTCTAATAAGAGACAAGAATTGCTTCGGGACAAATAAGTATCTCAATTTGCTAAATTAATTGAAGAGGGTCAGATAGAGACTAGTAGTGGATTAAATCAAGAATCATCTATTGCTAGAGCGGGTGACACTCGTTGGGGTTCCCACTTTAGGATTGTCACTAGTTTAATGACTATATATGGTGCCATTATTGAGGTACATGAAGAAGTCGGGAAAGATACGTCATTTGAAAAATATGGTGAAACTATGCTTTTGCTAGATGTGCTTCAGTCCTTTGATTTTATTTTCATGTTATACATGATGGTTGAGATTTTAGGATTTACAAATGATTTAAGTGTAGCGCTACAAAAGCGTGATCAAGATCTTTTGAATGCTTTATCACTTGTCAAAGCCACCAAAGAAGAATTACAAGAAATGAGGAATGATGGATGGGAAGAACTTATATCTAAGGTTATGGAAATTTGCAATAAGCATGATATTGATGTGCCTGATTTGGATGCACCGTATGTGCAAGGGAAGAAACCTAGACGACATGCTACCACTTCTAGTGTTTCTAATTTGGATCATTATAAGCATGATTGTTTATTTAGTGTTTTAGATTTGCAGTTGCATGAGCTCAATGCTAGGTTTGATGAAGAGAATACTAAACTTTTACAATGTGTTTCATGTTTAAGTCCCTCATCATCATTTGAAAAAAGCTTTTGATGTGAAAAAATTGTTGAGGATGGTAGAACTTTATCCAAATGATTTTGTAGATGTGTCGGAAGTGGTGGTGCGACATTAGCTTCTGAATTATGTTAGAAATGTTCAATGTGATCCAAAATTTGCAAAGTTAAAAGGACTTTCAGACCTTTGTGCAAAGCTTGTGGAAACAAAAAAGTGCAACACCTTTGATATAGTTTATAGGCTTCTGAAGTTGGCTTTAGTCTTGTCGGTAGCAACTGCAAGCGTGGAACGTGTTTTTTCAGCTATGAAGTTTGTGAAGAGTCAACTATGTAACAAAATGGGTGATCAATGGTTAAATGATCGTCTTGTAACTTTTATAGAAAGAGATGTTCTTGAAACAATCAACAATGATGTTATTTTAGCTCATTTTCAAAAAATGAGTAGTAGACGATTTTCATTGTAAATACATTTCATTAAATAACATTATTTCTTATTTTTAATATATTTTAGTCTATAATTTCTTTTATATTTTAGTCACACTGATATTTATTGTCTGGATCCGCCCTGAGAGACCTCAAAAGAAAGACTAATTTTTTAAGGAAGAGTAATTTTGAAAAAAAAAAAAAAAGAGAATGAAAAATAATGATATGCAACACACCTTACGAAGAGCAAAACCTTACCAAGTTGCAAAGAATAAGAGAATGAAAAGTAGGGATAGTAGAACAAAGCATATAATAGGTAGTAGAGAAAATGGAGAATGCAAAATGAAAAATGGAATATGGAAAGAGTAAGGCCTCCCTGCTGCTACACACACCTTACCGAGTCGTAGAAAAAAAAAAACTTCCATTGAAGACATGAGCAAGGAGCAGATAAAACAAACAACTAAAAATGGTATATAAGGGCAACAAACATATCAAATGGCAAACAAAAGTGGAATAAAAGAGCAACCCTTACCGAGACCAACATTACAAAATAGAAAATAAAATGATTTTGAAGAAGAAAACCATACCCACTCGCAGAGAAGAAAAGAGATAATGGAGAGTAGAGAAAGCGGAACAAAGCATAGAATGGAGATTGCATAGTGAAAATGGAATACAGAATGCGTAAGAAGTAAGCCCTCTATGCTTCTACACACGGCCCAGGAACTGCAAACTCGCCTACGTCTAATCCATAGCAGTGCATTGCCTCTACTAACTATTTTTTTTATAAAAAAAACAGAAAACATATGTAAATTTTGAAATGAGCAAACAGTGAAAGAAAGAAGGAGTTTTGAAATGAACTGAGGGTGAAGGAGAGAATAACACATGGGCTAGGTGATCGGTCTTTTATTATAAGTAGTAGATAGATATTTACGTGGATGTTACCATTTTGATTTCTAATTCAATTTCAAAACAGTGCACACAATGAGACCCTGTTTATTTTTATGCAGCTGAGTTTTCAGTTTTTGGTTACATTGCCGCTGCACCGGATTTGAGGAACGCGGAGGAATTTCAGATAGTTTAGGTAGAAACACATTTGCATGCCAAATTGCCAATTGGTGATAATATGCCAACCCAAAAAGTCAAAAATAACGGTCAAACGAGATTTATAGTGTATGTGCCAAAAAAAAAATATGGCAACCCATATCGAGACTTTTTTTAAGATTAATCAAGCTACGAAGTATTGGCCACCTTCTCTTCCTCCCATTCATCTCTCACCCCATAATAGGATGTGAAAAAGAAACTTTCATTAAATTGGGCAAGTATCAACTTTGATCTTCAAATTTGTGTAAAAAGTTGTCCTCCAACAGATAATTAAAAATAAAGAAAATATACTTAGTTTATTTCTCATTCTTATAAGTTTCAAGAATTAAATTCAAGATTTCAGAGCATAAAAAAATATTCCATAAATTAATTTTTATAACATAAGAATTTCTGCTGTGCAAATTAATTTCCGAAACCTATTTTTTATTTGTTAAGTTTTATATGTTAATTTCTAGAATACAAAGCGTAACAACAATAAAAATTGGTTCCGTAAATTAACAATTATTTTTAAGTTCTGAAAAATAATTATTGGGAAAAAAATAAGTACATTAACACAAAATTCAGAATCGTCATAAATAATTCTTAGGATTGCAATGAAATAATATTAATGTTAAAATTTAATACCATTAATAAGGACAAGTGAAAAATAGGTGCCACAATTATTAGGTCTTTTAATTTTTAAGTGTATATAGTTGGTTTTTAGTCACTCAACACTAAATCACAAAATTTTATAATCGTAAACCCTCTACTTTAAATTTAGTTTTATCCAAAATAGATAAAAGCTTCGAAGCATATATAAATTACTCTATATAAAAATAATTTTAACTAAAATTAATTTTATAAAACTAAAATAATCTAAAATTAAATTTTCAAAGACTCGTCTGAACACATACTATAATCCAAACAAGATAACTCGAATTGATACTCAAAATTTGATATTTGCCTCATTTGAAGTGAAAGATGTAATTTAAAAGTTAAAATGATAAATGATACCAGATAAATTAAGAAATTAAACTTGAGATAATAAGTAAAGAAATTATTGAATTTTTATTTATAAATTATTTTTATAAACAATTATAACTTTATATTTTAGGGTTTTGTAACTTTCTGGTCCTTCATTTTTTGCGAATTTTTTTAATGGCTCATAAATTTTTTGACTTGTATTAGTCAATAAAAAAAAACTATTTCATTTTTAGTTCCTAAAAAAAATTCGTTCCATTTTTATTCTCTCAAAAATTTTACATCAGGGGCAAAAAAGGAATGATATTTTTTTAAGAAACAAAATTTCGCGAGAAACTTAAAACGAAATACACAAAAGGTGAGAGGGGAAAAAAATAATAATCCCTATATTTTTATTTGTGAAGTATGTTGCCAACTAGGGGTGAAAATGAGCCGATCAGCTTGTCGAGGACCTTCGACTCGGCCTATGTAAGGCTCGGCTCGGCTCGGCTCGGCTTGTTTACTATAAAGGTCAAGCTCAAGCTTTTTAAAAAGCCTTTTTAGATAAAAAGGCCAAGCTCAAACCATAAAAAAAAGCTTGTTAAGTTTGACACGACTTGTTTAACTAATAATAATAATAATAACTTTATTTTATCAAATCTTATCTTATCCAGATTTTATTCTATCTAGATTTTATTTTATTCAGATTTTATTCTATCTAGATTTTATTTCGTCCAGATTTTATTTCATTCCATCTTATCTTATCTTGTCCAGATTTTATTTTATTTCGTTTATGGGTTTGGACTTAAAATAGATTTGTAAGCTTTGGGGCTGAAGACCTATATAACAGTACAAAGGTTTTAGTTTAGGGAATTTTTTTTCGGAGAGGAGAATAATTCTACGATTTTAGAATTCCAGTTTTTATTACTGTTCATGCACACTGTTCACATAGAATAAAACTCATTTTCTGCAAATCATCTCTAATCCATACATTTTTTAATATTATGCTCTTTTTATTTTCTTTATATAAGCCGAGCCGAGCCTTAAAAAAAAACTCATGACAGGTGATGAGTCAAGCTCAAGCCTTACGTATTCAACTCAGGCCGAGATCAAGTCTAATAAAGCTTGGCTTGGCTTGGCTCGACTCATTTCCACCCCTATTGCCAACTAATCAACTCCAAAACAAAATGCATCCTCTGTTAAGAAATTAGAAAAAGAACACAACATTTGGGAGGTGACGGGCAACCGGAGCTAAAAGTAACGCGGGATTGAAAGCAAGGAAGTGACGGTGGGAAAATGGAGCCGGAAACACCGGAGATCACAGGTCCACTGGAATGTCGACAAAATATAGAATATGAAAAAAAGAAGAATATAGCCAATTTAATCCTTCAATTATGCATTGGCTGATAATTTGGTTGATATATTTTCAAAACAATTAATTTAATCCAGTTAAATATTATAACATTTTAGTCGAACTGTTTATATGAATAATGTATGTCGTGAAATAATTTGCCAATATGTAATATAGTTTTAAGATCATTACGATAATATATGTCATACTTCAACAATTGTGTTCATGGGTAAGGGTTATTTGTGAATCCGAATTGATCTAAATTAATATTATAATATTTTAGTTGAAGTTGAGTAATTTATGTATTTGAGTCAAAATCGAATTGAATCGATCAAAATCGTTCATGTACGAATTGAGTTACATGTTTAGATTTATAGATCCCATCAAAACCGAACTGAACTGATCAAAATTTTTAGAGTTGTACTGCATGTGTTGGAACGATAAGTGTCGAAATTATTAGTGTTGAAACTTCTTAAGGTATTATTTTCTAGTACATTGTTATTTGTTTCACCTTTTTTTTCATATTTATTTTTTCTGTCACATTTATAATATTAATGAATCATATTTTGTTTATTTATTTCAGCAAATCTGGTTGCAACAAATTTGATTGTAGCAAATCTGGTTGCGACTTATTGAAAGAAATTAATTTGTAGAAAATAGTTGTGATTCAGACTATTGTAGTAAATCTTGTTGAAATTGTTTTAATTTGTATTAGTCTATTTTAGAATATTAGTTGATGATATTAAATGAATCAATTTTATTACTTTCAAAGATTTGATAATACTGTGCTAATTGTATTGGATATTTGAATGAACCATGATATAAAATATAGTTCTAAGAAGAAAAAAAATTAAATTTAAATGGATAATTCATTGGTCCGAACTGAACCAAACCGTTCAAAAATGAGTTGAGTTAGATTTCAAAAAAAAATTGTGAAAACCGAACCGAACCCAATCGATCAAATTTGATTGGGTTAAGTCCTAAATTTAACCAAAATCAACTCACGAACACCCCTATACTTCAAGGACTTAGTCTTATGTTTACATGTTGGACTAATTTATTACAACATTTATATATTTGTTAACTAAATTGACCATTTTAAAAATATAGAAATTAAATTTTCAGTAAATGAATAATTCGTTAAATTTTTTTATTTGTTATTCATCTTTTATTTTTTATTTCTATTCCCATAATAACATGTTAGTTCACTAACCAAAGTGACTTAATACAAAAAAATGGAGTAATTTAAAAGAAGCGGGGGAATTCTTTTGTATCAAGTATCCACATCAATAATAATTACAAGAGAGTAGTTATGTTAAATTGGGATAAATAGTATTTTAACAAATAATAATATAATGTATATCAATTATTAAACACCGTAATTAAATAATAAAATATAGACAAGTTATGTTTTTATTAAAAAAATATTTTTATTCTTTTTGACTTAATAAACTTAAGTGAAGATAAAATGAATAAAAGAGAAATGATTTGTATCAAAAGAAATGTTAGGCTTGCATTCTCTAACATACTCTTTTAAAATATTCTCTTTCATTGGTGGAAATTTATTGGAAATTACAAAATTCAATGGGTTATGTAACACTTAGATTGAATCACACAAGAATAACAGAGATTGTGCAGGTATGACACTGTAAAAAAATTAATTGATACTACATATACAAATAAAATGCATATACTTTTCAGTAATTCATTACTTAAGAACTTCATAAATAGACATGTTTGACTTTGAGTAGTTATGAGATAAGTGACTTTCTGGAAAGTTTCCCGAAAATCGTGTGAGTGAGGACAAAACACGCTAAAAAATCTTCCGTGTAAGGTTAGTAATTGATCCTAGAAGTAGACAAAACTGACTTTCGAGATATCAGACAGGATTACTTACGAAGGGTTATGTCTGGTGAAGAGTTCTGACCAATAAGAATGTTGAGTGAAGTGTCACCGCGTGAAGTGTTGTAGTATGAGAGCCGTCGAGAAATTGAAAATTATGGATGTTACATGTTCCACATCTTATTTAATGACACTATCACCTTATTTTGTAGTTTTTAATATATTTTAATCAATAAGAAAAAATATATATAAAAAATGTGTTGTTAATACTCCTCTTTAAATCAAACTACCTTAGAAGCTAGTCAAAATGATTTATAAACTACCATAATAGTACCTTTCAAAACACACTCTACTAACTCAAGTCAGTCTAGATATCAATATTAGATTTATAGGTCATATATAATTTCTTAATTTATTCCTTCACATTTTTTTTAACAATAACATCTTGTTGCAAATTATCTAAATTTCTTATCAATAGGCTGACCCCCTTCACTTATGCTAAATCACTTAAACAATTTAATTTCATACAAAAGACTCAGAAAATATAAATTTGACATATTATAAAAAACAATTTCTAATTCATTAGTAATTATTTGGATTTTTCTAACCCAACACAACTTTACATAGGTTTAAACTCATTAGTTATCCACTTTGAGTAAAATAATTATTATGATTATTTGAGATTTTTTCTCTCTCATATTTATTTTAAAGTTTATTATCTTTTTAGTCCTTAAATTTTGGGTACTGGTACCCATCTGTTGAAGGTCGTTTCAGCTTTTCCTGGGAATATGACATGGATTACTTCAACGCTATAACGCCTGGTACTCAACTTTGGTCGGAGGCATTTTCTCTACCCCTTATTACCCTGAAAAAGCAGGAACTTCTCTACCCCTTGGGACCAACAAAGGATAGTACAAGAATATTCACCTGTTGTTTATCGGCTACGCTCTTTGGCTTGATCTTAGGCCCTGACTCACCCTCCATAACAAACCTTGCAGAGGAACCCTTGGGTTTTCGAGGCATTGAATTCTCACCAAGGTTGACCCCTTTCATTTATGCTAAATCACTTAAACAATATAATTTCATATAAAAGGCTTAGAAAATATAAATTTAACATATTATTACACACAAATTATAAAAAAATAATTTCTAATTCATTATTAATTATTTGAGTTTTTCTAATCCGTCGCCACTTTGCACAGGTTTAAACTCATTAATTATCCACTTTGAGTAAAATAATTACTATAATTATTTGAGAAATTTTTCTCTCATATTTATTTATTTTAGAGTTTATTATCTTTTTAATCCTTAAACTTTTTAAATATATGTTTTTAATTGGTGAACTTTTTTTATTGTTCTTTAACTTTTATTTTGTCCTGACTGTTAGTCCTTATTTTTTTTTCATTTTTATTTTTAATTCCTTAAATGGATTAAACGTAAGAATGAATTTTTTTTAAAGAAATAAAAGGATAAAAAAAAGTTAATGAACTAAAAACATACTTAAAAAGTTTAGAGATTAAAAATATATTTTTTTAAAAGTTTAGGAATAAAAAGATAATTTATTTATTCTATGAACTCAACTCAATGTAATCTCTCTCTTCTCACTTAAATAGAACTACTAATTAATAGTTTGTGATTATTTAAGTGAGTAAATTCATACAATAAATAAAAACATTTTTTTAAGAATCAGGATTAATATTCACAAAATATTTGTTTCATAAAATGCTGAAAGAAAAAAAATTAATGATGCTGTCCATGCAAGGAAAAAAACGGATAAAACAAAAGGCAACAAAAAGGAAAAATTACAATATAGGTTTCAATTATTTCTAGGCTATGCTAAGATTAATATGCGGATGTCTTGGAAAATGATAAAGTTCTTGCCCTTCACACTCTTTGGAGAAGTTATTACAACAAAAATAAAAAAGTTCAACAATTATTATTACTATTTAAAACTTGTTAAATATAACTACTCCCTAATAGTAAGTAATAAATGCCTAACTTCTTCTAAAAAAATAAAATAAATTCTACAAGCTTAACTTTTTTTTTTTTTTTTTTATATATATATTTTCAAACAGTAAAAAAACTAATAATTTAAGTTAAACATATAAGATGTCAAATCTGTGCCTTCCTTCCTGTCTCTCTTTGCGAAGAAGAGTGAAAGAGAAAATCCGAGACTCTGATTTTGAGAGTCGAGTGAGTGAGTGCTGCTTCCTCTGAATCAAATCATTCATCACTCTCTCTGGTTCTGAGTTTCTGACACCAAAATGGTGAATCCTCGAATTCCACGTTCAAGGATCCCAACTTTCACACCTTTCACTTCTGCTATCTCCATCGCCCTCTGCATTTTCTTTGTTCTCTCTCTTCTCTTCACTTCCCATTCTGATTCATCCCATCAATACCACCACACAGTAAGCTTATACTTTTACTTTATTTTCAACCCTTTTTTATGTTTTATTTTCCCTTTTGTGGTTTTTCCCGGAGAACAAAAAAAAAAAACAATTTTTTTATTTTGCAATTTCTTGATTTCTGGCTTTTTGGTTTATTGGGTTAGTTTAATTCGAAGAAAAAATTGGTGGTGTGGGGTTAGTTTTGGACCTTATTGTGTAGGTTCAAATGGGTCGGATCTGATTCTCTACTGATCCAGTGAGGGTTTGATTTGTGCTAATTTTCTTGGCAGTGTTACTAGAAATGAAAAATGTTCGTGTTTTCTATTCTGGGAAAGTACATAGATTTGATTAAGTTAGGTTATTAATCTGTTCTTGTGCTTTGGATCTAGGATTGATGTGTTTTAACATTCTTGGTAGATAAACAGGGTATGATTTGTCTTGTAGTCTGGGAAAATTTCGATGAAAATGTCACTCGTAGAAAGGGTAAAGTTTGTTATTTTCTTTTCTGAGAAAGGAACAAGATTGCTGTTGTACTTTTGAACTAGGCTTGATGTGAGCTAATTTTCATTGGAAACAAACAGGGTTTGTTTTTATTTTTTTTTTTATTTGATTTGTTCTTGTAGTGTGGAAAATTTTCAATGGAAATGTTACTGCTAGAAAGGGGAAAAGTTTGTTATTTTCTTTAAATTGTTTTTTCTTTCTGAGAAATAAAAAAGATTTGATGAAGCTAGGTTACTAATCGTTGTTGTGGTGGTGAACTAGGGTTCTGATGGTGGTGTTGCACATGGATTTGAGTCAATAAGGAGATCCATTCTAGCTCTGAAAACAGATCCTCTCAAGCCTCGGTTGGACCAGATTCGTAAGCAAGCCGATGATCATCGCTCTTTGGCTCTTGTTTATTCTTCCTATGCACGCAAGCTCAAGCTTGAGAGCTCAAAGCTTGTTAGGATTTTTGCGGAGCTATCGCGCAACTTCTCAGATCTAATGAACAAACCACAATACAGGACCCTTTTCAGCAATGATGCATCCCCTGCTGATGAATCAGCGCTTCGCCAATTGGAGAAGGAAGTGAAGGAGCGCATTAAGACCACACGCCAGGTGATTGGTGACGCAAAGGAGTCCTTTGATAACCAGCTCAAGATTCAGAAGTTGAAGGATACAATCTTCGCCGTGAATGAGCAGTTAACCAAGGCAAAGAAGCAGGGTGCTTTCTCCAGCCTCATTGCTGCCAAGTCGATTCCAAAGAGCTTGCATTGTCTCTCGATGAGGTTGATGGAAGAGAGGATTGCCCATCCTGAGAAGTATTCAACTGAGGGGAAGCCAACCCCTCCAGAAGTTGAAGATCCTAACCTGTACCACTATGCCTTGTTCTCTGATAATGTTGTTGCAGCATCTGTTGTGGTCAATTCGGCAACAAAGAATGCAAAGGAGCCTTGGAAGCATGTGTTTCATGTTGTGACTGATAAGATGAACCTTGGAGCAATGCAAGTGATGTTTAAGTTGAAGGATTATAATGGTGCACACATTGAGGTTAAGGCAGTGGAGGATTACAAGTTCCTGAATTCATCTTATGTGCCAGTCCTAAAACAATTGGAGTCTGCTAACCTTCAGAGATTTTACTTTGAGAACAAGCTTGAGAATGCAACAAAGGACACAACTAATATGAAGTTTAGGAACCCCAAATATTTGTCAATATTGAACCATTTGAGGTTCTACTTGCCAGAAATGTATCCAAAGCTGCATAAAATTTTGTTTTTGGATGATGACATAGTGGTTCAGAAGGACCTCACTGGGTTATGGAAGATTGATATGGATGGCAAGGTGAATGGAGCAGTAGAAACATGTTTTGGGTCATTCCATAGATATGCACAGTACATGAATTTCTCTCACCCCTTGATTAAAGCAAAGTTTAATCCAAAGGCTTGTGCATGGGCTTATGGAATGAATTTCTTTGATTTGGATGCTTGGAGAAGGGAAAAATGCACAGAAGAATATCATTACTGGCAGAATCTGGTAAGACCTTATTTTAATTCTCTTATTATTTCTCCGCAACTTTTTAGCCCGTCATTATTATACAACCCTAGGTTTTAGCTGCTATTAACCCCGTTTAACATTGTTTGATACCTGTTGATGGCTTGATGCTATTAAATTCCATGTGATGCTGATCATTGCATCACTAGCATTGATGCTAGAGTCTGCACATTTAGAAACTAAGAATAGAAACAATATAGCTCATACATGTTATGTCTCATTCATCTATTCATTTCATATCCAATCATTTGTAACTAATCATGTTGAGCCTATATCGTATCATGTATAACACGACATGCTCATGCTACTGCAGAATGAGAATCGGACATTATGGAAATTAGGGACATTGCCACCGGGTTTAATCACATACTACGCAACAACAAAGCCACTGGATAAGTCATGGCATGTTCTGGGACTTGGCTATAACCCAAGCATCAGCATGGATGAGATTAACAATGCAGCAGTGGTGCACTTCAATGGCAACATGAAACCATGGCTTGACATTGCAATGGCTCAGTTCAAGCCACTTTGGACAAAGTATGTTGACTATGAATTAGATTTCGTTCAGGCCTGCAATTTTGGTATCTAAATGGTCAAGTTTCTTCTCACATGGTGATGCTGTGTTAGGTGCCACAGCAGTTTATTTGCTGTTTAGTTTTGATACATAATGCTTATACGTTTAACAGAGTTCCTAGCTGGTGCAGGAAAAAATCTTGCTTCTTTCAATTGTAAAATAATACTTTAGTACAGCTATTCTCGTATGTCTTCCTCTTATTTATTCATAACGTTTAGACAATAATGTTATCTTAAAGACGTGGTTGATCCTGAACAATATTACTGAATTAAGTATTGTACCTTTCACTTTGGCTTCAGTTGTTTATTATGTTTCATTGAGAACTTCACATCGTACACTGTTTGGTTTAGATACAAGCAAAAAGAAAAAAACAAATTTCAATGCATATTTGGTTTATATGAATATTTACCTAAAATCACGGTACTTAATATTTCAACGTGATGTTGGATATTTTAACATGAATCCTAACAAGTACTTTGTGATAAATAAATGAAACTTCAATTTTAAGAGAAAAATAATATTACAAACACTTTAAAACAATAACAGTTAAGTTTGTCCAAAGTAAATAGATAAAAAATAAAAAGTTTGTCCAAAATAATAACAAAATAGTACAAAGGATGATAAATTAGTATATTGTGACCTTAGAGTTGAAGGAGGGTTGCGTGGTTGTGACAGTCAAATAAAGTTGTCAATTTCTCAGTCATCTTCTGTTGGGCACATGACAACATAGCATCCTAAATTGTTTTCAAGACAGAATGGACGCGCATAACTTGTCGTGTTTGAAATTAATAATACTAAGAAATGGTAAGAAATGCTGAAATAGTACCCATTTGGTCACTTTGAATATTCAATTGAATAATAAATGCCTACTAAAGTTTTAGTTTATTGTCAAGTTGGATAGTGACACTTTAATTAGCTATGTCGGTAGTAGGTTCCATATATGAAGTCAAGCTTGTCGTTTGTAAAATAAAATAAAATTATGATCGTATCGTTTGTAGATGAGATTAAAGAAAATATGAAACCGAATCAAAGTTTGGTTAAATGTAACCATTAAAAAGGGTTATTTATCCACTATGCAGGTTATTCAAGTCAATCATAAATTTTTTAGAATTTAAGAGGAAAGAATATATTTCTTTCAACAGTAGCACTACTTAACCAAATCCCAACTATTACTACATATTCAATTTTGTCAGCTGAAAAGATGAACCCAATTTTGTCAGCTGAAAACAAATTATACATTCAGATGGAGTTAACAAGTTTTGTATTTTTATGAAAATAAAAGATTGGTCTATTGGCTTGTTGACGGGTGAAGGGAGAAGGAAAATAAATGAGAGATTACGGGTTCAAATTATTCAATTGATATTTCTAATAAAATTAATAAATTAATATTTATTGATAAAAAAATGTTTAATATTTTTCTATAATTTTTATGAGTGCAATTCCTTCCACCTAGGAAAGGAAAGGATGAACCTTGTTTCGCTTTAATTATATCAATTCAATACTTCATATTCAGTTCTTTATTTATTTTTGCACTGAATGTTTTTATTTAATTGGTCATATTATAGATGAATTCAGAAATTGACTTGCGCTTTGGTGAGTCTTGTTGAAACTCGAACATGAATCAAGTACTTAATTGGAATTATCTTTAGGGATAGAATAATCTTGGTTAAGCCTCGCTAATTCTCGACCATTAATGATGATTGTTTGTGTCGGTATGTCCAAGGGAATGGGTTTCGGGCAAGTAGTTTAGAATTTGTGACCATGCATAAGCTTGGTAGAATACATCAGTGAATTGAGGATGATGAGTTGAGAATTTTGAAGTTACAGTAGATCGAACGAATTCTAAGTCCAAACCTAGACATTGATTCATTAAGATCGACATCGCCATCCAAGTCTAGTATTTCTATTTTTACTTAATTATTTTGTTGTCATTTAATTTTAGTTGCAATTTATTTTATGTATTTATTTTGGGACAATCATAAAAAAAAAATACAAAAATCTAATTCTTACTTAAATAATTACATGAAATCCATGATAAAAAGGATGATGGAACTCACAAACCAAGAGGGGAGGGGGGGTGAATTGGTTTCTATGTCAAATTAGACTTTAAAAATCAAAGTTAAAAAAACTTATTTTCGAAGGATTGTATCACAAAATTTTGATAAACCAATACTAGATTTTACCCTTAACACAAAATCTTTATTAAAGTTCTTTCTTGAAAAGATATATTCTTTAACTTTCAGTAAAATGATCAAGACAAGAGTGAGAAAGAAAGATAAGTTCAAGAGAAAAAGTACACCAATTTTTATACTGGTTCGCTCTTTATTTCTAGAGAAGCTAATTCAGTAATCTAATCCAACCTAAATTAGATTTTCACTAAGCATATTGAATTCTTACAAGCAATTACAATCAATCTCAGTTCTTATCCCATTAAAAGAGACTAAGGCACCCGACCCTTGTGTCCTTTGTGAATAACCATAAGAAAAACCTACCTGTACCCCCAATCTAGAAAAACCTATTCTAGCATGCCTTTATACATTCATGGATATGCTAACAATATGTAAAACACACAAAAAATGGAGTCAAGGATAGACACAACTTGATCAATCATATGCAAGAACCTTGCATGAGTGAATGAGTGTCTTCTTGAACTTGAGAAATTCACAACTCACTTTTCACCATGAGATCTTCAAACAGGAAGTTTAAAAGTTATGAGTCACACTTTTTCGAAGCACTTAATCTTCTCTCTTTATTTGACTTATTTCAGCTTGTACTTTTTAGCACACAGAAGTGAGAACACAAGGTGGTTATTTATAGAGAAGACAATTATAACTATCTATAATTGATTAAATAGTCGATGTAATCGATTATTTTGAAGAAGTAATCAATTATATTATCATTTCAATCGATTAATGTGTTCTTCCCAAATTTTGGAAAACTTTCAAGAACAATGTAATCGATTAGATTCTAGATTTAATCAATTAAAGTGTTCTTGATCACTTATGAGAACACTTTTAGAAGAGAAGTAATCAATTATGATTATTTGGTAATTGAATAAAGCAGAGACTCCTGAAAAACCAATCATTGTCTCAACTAAACTATGTAATCAATTACGATTACCTTGTAATCAATTAAACTGATACGAAAATCTCTTTGCAAGCTACAAACACTTGTGTAATCAATTACGATTACCTTGTAATCGATAAAAAAAAGAGTTTTATGCACTGAAAAAAGTTTCTAACTTTAGAAACAATCTTCTTACTCCTATATGATGATGCATGATGTACATATGAAAAGATAAAGACTAAGATGCAACACACAATACAACAATTAATACAAATGCCACTCAAGAGAGTTAGGCATGTAAAATACAAAACTTCTTCAAGCTTCTTTAAGCTTCAAGGCCTAGTCTTCATGTTGCTCCCCCTATCTCTAACAATCCCTCCTTTATTCCTTTGGGAGACGACCTGGACGATAGTTCAATTACTACATCATGATTGGGTTACACTTGGCCTATAAGTTGAATCTAAGTGAAATAAAACCCTAACAAAGATATGCCCTATGATCTTATTCTTTGAAATAGTCATGATTTCTCTTCAATACAAGAAGTATAAAGAAAAATACAAAATAGATGTTTGTGAAAACATTGAGCTGAAGAAATCAAATGAAGATCTGATAAAGAAAATCCAAACTTTGAAAAAGAGTCTAATTCAAGCCAATAAGATTGACAAATTCTATACTATTGAAAAACTAAGAGAGGAGATTGCTTGTCTTACAAAAGACTTTGAGAAGTTTTTGGAAAGCTCTAACACTTTAACAATGCTTTTAAAATTCCATCAACATCCCCATGACAAGTCTGGTCTAAGAGTAGAAAAAAGAGCATCATCTTCTAAGTCACAGTCGGTCTTAAACAAATGTGACTTTTATGGTAAGTCTAGACATTCCAAGTTCAGATGCATCCATAAGAAGAAACAAATTTCTAATTGTACTAATGCTTATGGACCCAAAAAGATTTTGGTACCAAAATCTGAGATTGTTCCTGTTGCAAATATCCTAGATAGGAAAAGGCCAGGGTTTAAGTTGGTACCTGAATAATGGTTGCTTACAACACGTGAAGGGGGAAAGGTCTATGTTCCTCAACCTAAAGCTAATTGAAGGAGGAATAGTTGCCTTTAGAGGCATGGGTAAGGGAGAGATCACTAGTATAGGTAATATTGGTATTCCTTCTTTAGCCTCCATAGACAATGTCTTATATGTTGAAGGCCTGACGTACAACTTACTAAGCATAAGTCAATTTTTTTATAGTGGATATATTGTATCCTTCAACAAAGACCAATGTATAGTCAAGACAGAAGATAACAATGTTAGAGATAGGGGGAGCAACATGAAGAAGGTTGAAGAAGTTTTGTCTTTTTACATGCCCAACTCCTTGAGTGGCATTTGTATTGATTGTTGCATCTTTGTCTCTATCTTTTCATGTGTACATCATGCATCATCATGTAGAATTAAGAAGATTGTTTCTAAAGTTAGAAACTTCTTTAATGCATAAAACTCTCTGTTTTAATCGATTACACAAGTGTTTGTAGCTTGCAGAGAGATTCTAGTTTCGGTTTAATCGATTACCAATTAATCGTAATCGATTATACAGTTCAATTGAGACAATGACTGATTTTTTATGAGTCTCTGCTTTAATCAATTACCAAATAATCGTAATTGATTGCCTTGTTCTTAAAAGTGTTCCCAAAAGTGATAAAGAACACTTTAATCGATTACATCTAGAATATAATCGATTACATTGTTCTTGAATGTTTTCCAGGTGTTGGAAATAACAATTTAATTGATTGAAATAATAATATAATCGATTACTTCTTTGAAATAACCGATTACAGGCAGTTATAACCATTTTCTCTATAAATAACCACCTTGTGTTCTCATGTTTATGAAGAGGAATAAAGAGAAGAATAAGTGTTTAGAATCAGTGTGCAACTCACAACTTCTAGACTTCGATTTTCTGAAGCTCTCGTGGTAAAAAGTGAGTTGTGAATTTCTCTTGAGTTCAAGAAGACACGTATTCACTCAAGGAAAGGTTCTTGCATGTGATTGATTAGACTGTGTCTCTCCTTGACTCAGTTTTTTGTGTGTTTTACATGTTGTTAGTATATGTATGAATTTCTGAAGGCATGCTAGAATAGGTCTTTCTAGTTTGGGCTAAGGGTAGGTTTCTCTTAGGCTTTTATTCACAAAGGACCCTAGGGTTGGGTACCTTAGTCTCTTTTTCTAGGGTAGGAATTGAGATTGATTGTGATTGCTTGTAAGAATTCTATATGCATAGTGAAAATCTAATTCAGTTTGGATTATATAACTGGATTAACTTCTCTATAGATAGAAAGTGAACTAGGATAAAAATTGGTATATATCTTATCTTGATCTTATCTTTCTTTCTCATTCTAGTCTTGATCAATTTACTAAGGGTTAAAGAAAATATCTTTTTGAGAAAAAAAATTTAACAAAGGATTTAGTGTTAAGGGTGATTGATTAAATGTTGATTTATCAAAATTTTGTGATACGATCCTCGGAAGAGAAGTTTTTTTTTAACTCTGGTTTTGTTTTTTAATTTAATTTAGAAACCAATTCACCCCCTTCTTGGTTTGTGAGTTCCATCATCTTTTTCAGGAAAGTCCTTCTTCACTGCCATATGACATAACAATTTGTATGAGATTTATTTAATAGGTTTAAGTAAACCAAATGTAGCGTGACTGCTTTCTAGAGAGGATGAAAGATGGATTTGGCACAAAAAACATGGGCATGTCAATCTAAAACACATTTCAAAACTATTTACAAAGGATTTAGTGAAAGAACTGCCTACGATTTGTCGGAAAATCCATCTTCTCTGTGAAGCATGTCAACAAGGGAAACCTATCAAAACTTCTTTTATGTTTAAAGATGATGTTTCCACCACTAGACCCTTACAACTGTTGCACATGGATCTATTTGGACCAACTCGAATGTTGGGTTTGGGAGGAAAGAAATATGGCTATGTCATAGTTGATGACTATTCAACATAAACATGAGTCCTTCAAGGTCTTTGAGATATTCTGTAAGTGAGTTCAAAATAAAAATGGTTTTTGTATTTCTTCTATCAAAAGTGATCATGCAACTCAGTTTATGAATGGTGAGTCTTTTATGTGAAAAGAATGGCATTTTCCAACACTTTTCTTCACCGATAACACCTCAATAAATGGGATAGTTGAAAGGAAAAATAGAACTTTGTAAACATGGATAAGACCATGCTTTGCGAAAACTCACTTCCTAAACACTTCTGACAAGAAGCAGTAAACACAACTTACTATGTTTAAAAAAAATATTGATAAGACCATTGATTAAAAAACACCCCTGTCATACCCTAATTTCGTCCGGGGATCATTGTTTGGTGGCATGCAACCTTCACTTGACCGCCTCGAGGTACTTAACACCCATCGTTAGGTAATCCGTGAAGTTCCACAACATTCTGGAAGTCGAAAGGAAGCATTGTTGGCAATCCGTAAAGTTCTGCAACATTCCAGAAGTCAAAAAGGGCATTGTTGCATAATCCGTAAAGTTTCGCAACATTCCGGAAAGAAAATGGGTGTCGTTACGTAATTCGTAAAGGTTCATAACGTTTCGGAAAGAAATCAGCAAAAAAATACAAAAGAGGGGTGCATTTAGTAAAAAAAGGGTGCAAATAGCAACCAAGCCGGGGTTCTAACAAAAAGTGGTGCCTTCTGGTGGAAGCAACCCAGCTCGCCTAGGCGAGATGGGTGGCAACCACCTCCTTCTTTTCTCCTATAAATAGGGGAAAGAGGGCAGAGCAAAAATGTTCAGCCCTTCTGGTATTTAGGATTCTCTCGAAATTAGTGAAGAAAATTGTTTCCGTGGAAAAAATCTAAGCCGAGGTGCTTTCGTAACGCTTCCGTGAGCGATGTCGTGAAGATTCTTCACCGTTCTTCGTCGTTCTTCGGTCTTCAACTGGTAAGTTCTCGAAATCAAATCTTTCAATTCATTATATGCACCCTTAGTGTTCCCCACTTGTTTCGCGTACTTTTATTTTCATTTTGTTTGTTTTCTTTTCTTCCCTTTTTGACGTGCTTTAACCATTTATTTAAGTCGTTTTCTCACCTAATAAATAATAAAATGAATTTCAACCGATCATTTGAGTTGTAATATTGTTTAATCACTGTTAAAATAAAATCCAACTGATCGTTCACGCAGTAGCCACGTTTAAACCGAAAGAAGGAAAAATAATAATAAAATAATCAAAATATCTTCGAATAAAATAATAAAAAATCAATCGGACGTTTTTTCTTTGAAAGTTTCCTTGAATGAATTGACTAATAACCAAAGTGAAACTAAAGCTAAAATCAACTCACAAATCATGCCTTTTTGTCCGCCAAAATCACTAAAAACCGTTTTAAGGTCCAACGCCTTAAATGATCCTTTTTGCTTTTATCGGTTAACATGGACCGTTCAAAAAGCATAAAATCAATATGTAACTTTACCGCTTTTTGTCAAAAAAATCAAAGAGATTGCTAATGGTCCAACGCCTTAAAATTTCTCTCCTTTCAAAATCAAAAGATCGTTTAATGGTCCAACGCCTTAAATGACCTTTTGTTCGGTTAAAATATATCTCGCGAAAAAGATAAAAACAACTTAACCAAACGTTTTGTTCTCAAAGAACTACGTAGGTCTGATTTTCTCATCGCAATTGAGAAATATGTAGGAGTAAGGGAAACACCCTTGTCGACCACAAAAAAAGATAAAAACACAAAAAGCCATAAAAAAAAGGGGAAATTAAACATTTTGAAAGTCATATTTGCACACTTGATTGGAGGCTGCCGTCCCTTGTGATGGACGCGTGGGGTGCTAATACCTTCCCCATGCGTAAAACAACTCTCGAACCTTTCACGCTTAAAGTTCGTAGACCACACCTTTTCGGTTTTTCCGACATTTTCCTCGAATAAACGTTGGTGGCGACTCCGCGCATTTTCCTTTCTTGGAAGATGCACCCGTGAGCCCTGCGTCACCCTCTCGCCGAAGGGTAGGTTGCGACAATTAACGACTCCAATGGGGACTGTTTTTAGAGAGTTAGGCCAATCGATCAGTGTGCATCCCTTACCATGACTTCTCCTTTGTTAGTTTCCCTTTATTTTTCTTATGTCCATGTATATAACTCTTTTATGCTTTTAGTATGCTTTTTTTAAAAATGTATATATAAGATAGATGTTCATTCATTTGATGCACACAAACACCAACACCTTTTTGTACACACGGTGAGTTGAAAAGGGGCCCTATACCTGGGTCCGTGGGAACATAAGGAGTATAGGTGAATCTGTGGTCATGCTGGGTCTCTGACTTGCTTGATAACAGTGAACCCTCATCTAGAGTTTTTCTCTTTGATAACATATTGTTGCTGGTAGTCCCTACTGCCACAATATGTTTTTTCGAAGTGGATGATACCTCTAGAAACCATCAAGAGAGATATGGCCACCTTGGGAATTATCACTAAAAGCCTTTTTAGTTCCTCCCGTTTAGGTCCCTAAAATAGGGGCACAAAGCAAACACGCTACGTGCCTTTTAAACACTGCTATGCATATAACCTAAAATGTCATGTATGCCTTTGTTGTGTGATTATTTGAGGATATTGCCATGTTGTGTACATCTCCTTCTTCCTTTCCCTTTTTTTTTTCACATCTGCATCATGTCATCATGCTTGGGTTGCGTCTTAATCCCCTCACTTTGTCATGAGAAGACGGAAGGTCTGTGTCGCCTTCTTAAATGCATGCATCGGGCACTATGCTGCCCAAATGTTGTATTTACGAAAGAGATGATCTCCCAGGCTCTCGTATCTGTAAAATACATCTGTGCCATACGCATTGCTTCATGCATTCATCCATTTCACCTATGATAGATGTCGGAGTCTTGATTCACACTAGTTTTTATTCCACTTTAGTAAGAACATGGGATTGAGCCAGGCGCCTTTGCTTAAAAAGAGGTTCTATTAAGTCAAGGTCAAGAGCCTAGGAATCGCCAGTCTGAAAGAGTTAGGACAGTTGATGGGTCAGCTCCAGCGACAAGCCTTTCGCAAAGCTTATGGTAAGATCTGCGACCTAACCATGGCCGAGGTCTCCACAAAGGCCATCGCCTCCCTCACCTAATATTATGACCAGCCTTTGAGGTGCTTCACCTTTGGGGACTTCCAGTTAACACCCACGGTGGAAGAGTTTGAAGAGATCCTGGGATGCCCTTTGGAAGGAAGGAAACCATATCTCTTCTCGAGATTCTATCCCTCCTTAGCTAGAATTTCTAAAATAGTCAAAATCTCGGCACAGGAATTGGACCGCAGGAAGCGAGTCGAAAATGGGGTGGTTAGGGTACCAAGGAAATGTTTGGAAGCAAAGGCGAGAGTCTTGGCAAGTCAAGGCGAATGGGCCCCGTTCATTGACATCTTGGCACTTTTGATCTTCGGGGTGGTCCCCTTTCCAAATGTGGATGGGTTGGTGGACCGGGCAGTGATTGATGCTTTTCTCGCCTTTTACGACCGCAAGGAAAGCCCGGTTGTCGCTATCTTAGCCGATCTATATGACACATTCGACCGAAGATGTGAGAAGAACAATGCAAGGATCGTTTGCTGTATGCCGGCTCTCTACGTATGGTTGGTTTCACACTTCTTTCGCCAAGAGATGAGACACATTTGCCTGCTAGAAGGCCACCGCTCATGCACCAAGAAAAAAGAGGCAAACTAGGACCGACTCTTAGCAAGCAAAGAATGAGCGTCGGTCAATTGGTTCCCCCGATGGAAGGAAGGAAGAACCAGGATTCTTATTTCGTGTGGGAAATTTCCAAATGTTCCTTTGGTAGGGACAAGGGGTTGCATCAATTACAATCCCGTCCTCGCTATAAGACAACTTGGTTATCCTATGAGAGGGGCGCCATCAGAGGAAGGCCTCATACCTTTTATTGTACGAGGTTTCAATAGCACCAACACGGGGGTGCTTCAGAGGGTCCACAAGGCATGGTAAATGTCGCAAAGAAAGGACAAGGAACTTAGGGGAAGTAGCAACGGGCCCATCGGCGGTTACAATAGGTGGTTGAAAGCCTACGCACAAGATCTGAATTGGCTCCCGAGTTTGAGGACCCCTAAGGGGATGGAGATTGAAACTCCGGAAGAAGACGAAGAGGTACAGGCCCTCAAGATGGAACTTGAGAAAACCCAAGCAGTCTAAGACGTCAATATAGCCACCACCAAGGCCTTGGAGCAAGAGACCAAGAGGGCCCGTAGGGAAGAACATGGCCGGAACAAATTCCGAGGGGCTCTGTGGGGCAGTAACAGCGAGCTTAAGCTCCGAAGAGAAGAAAGGGACCAATCGCGAGTAGACAGTTTGATCTTGAAGGATGAATTGAAGGTTTGCCTAAGGTCCAAGAGGAGCTTGTCTCAGCGGTTAAGCGAGACCGAAACCAACATGTTAGCCATCATTAGCAAGTACCAAGAAGAATTAAATCTAGCCACGGCCAACGAGCACAAAGTAGCAGACGAATATGCCCGAGTGTACGCGGAAAAGGAGGCTAGAAGAAGGGTGATGGACTCGTTACATCAAGAAGCAACGATGTGGATGGACCGGTTTGCTCTTACTTTGAACGGGAGTTAGGAACTCCTCCGATTGCTGGCAAAGGCCAAAGCTATGGCAGACACCTACTCTGCCCCCGAGGAGATCCATGGGCTCCTCCGCTATTGTCAGCACATGATAGACTTGATGGCCCATATAATTAGGAGCCGTTAAGGAGTTTATATTGTCACTCAGATCTTGACTAAGTTATAACTTTCTGAATAAAATGAGTTTATCCCGTGATTTACTCCAAAAAAACAATGCGAATCAGATCACTCCCACATTCCATCTCTAGCATACATTCATTTTTTCATTACGTACTACTCACATTTGGTCTTTTTAGGTAAGACGCCGTAACTAAGCGCGCCCCAAGGCATCCCTATCGCACCAGACGATGGGTGACCTAGAGGAAGTACAGGAACAGATGAAAGCCGACATGTTGGCTTTGGAAGAACAAATGGCTTTCATGATGGATGCCATGATGGGAATGAAACAACTAATGGAGAGTAACACGGCCACCGCCGCCGTTGTTAGTTCGGCTGCCGAAGCAGACCCGACTCTCCCAACTGCCGCACACCACCCTATTCCAAACATGGTGGGACGAGAGAGAAGTACACCGGGGCACATCAGCAACCCCCATCCGGGGTACAACCGAGGAGCTTACCCCTATGGTTTATCACCTAATTACACACCACCAGTCATACGTGATGACGCGGTCACGTTCCTCCCCTCATCGTTGAAGGGGAGCCTCCTCGACATCCTGACGAGATCCACGAGGATCATCGAGAACTTGCTCAGGGAGACATCAACTCCTACTCCCCGTTTCCTGCCAAGGGACCGACGCCCAACACACTACCTCAACCCAACATCACGGGAGAACCTCAAAACCACCCAACACAGCCAATGTTTCTGTCCGCGGGAGGGCCACCCCGGGCAGCGGAAGGAAAGGGGAAACTCGATCTCATTGAAGAAAGATTGAGGGCCGTTGAAGGGTTCGGCGATTATCCGTTCGCAGACATGACCGACCTATGCCTGGTACCGGACGCCGTCATCCCTCCGAAGTTCAAAGTACCTGACTTCGATAGGTACAAAGGGACGACTTGTCCTAAGAATCACCTAAAAATGTATTGTCACAAGATGGGTGCGTATTCTAGGGACGAGAAGTTATTGATGCATTTCTTTCAAGATAGCTTGGCCGGGGCAGCGGTCATCTGGTACACTAATCTAGAAGCTTCCCGCATCCGCACCTGGAAGGATCTGATTACCGCCTTCCTTAGGCAGCATCAGTACAACTCTGACATGGCTCCCGACCGGACTCAACTGCGAAACATGATCAAACGGGAAAGCGAGTCCTTTAAAGAATACGCTCAGCGTTGGAGGGACCTAGCAGCACAAGTAGCCCCTCCCATGGTCAAGAGGGAAATGGTTACTATGATGGTGGATACCTTGCCTGTATTTTACTATGAGAAATTAGTGGGCTACATGCCTTCCAGCTTTGCGGACTTGGTCTTTGCCGGAGAAAGGATCGAGGTGGGTTTGAAGAGGGGAAAGTTTGATTATGTCTCCCCGATAGGTGCCAACAATAGGAGGACCAGAATAGCTGGGGCAAAGAAGAAAGAGGGAGATGCCCATACCGTCACTTCAACACCAATATGTGCAACATCACCCAAGTTTTTTGGCTCGCGCCGAGGTCTCTTCCGATACAGAACTCACCCAACCAAGGGCGCCCACACCCCCACAGGGGGGAGCTCTTTGGGCCTCGGCTTCGACTTGGCCTCACCCGACCAACAATGCTCACTTTGGCGCAAACACGACAAGGAACTTTTCGCCAAGGCAGGCATAGATCTTCGCCCCGATCCCAATGACATATGGGGAACTCTTGCCATCTCTCATCGCCAACCAATTGGTCGTGGTGGTCCCGGGAAAGATCTTCCAGTGCCCATTCCCAAAGTGGTATAACCCTAGCGCGACCTGCGCATACCATGGGGGGACCCTGGGCCACTCGATTGAACAGTGCTTGGCCTTGAAAAGCAAGGTCCAAAGCTTGATAGAGGCCGGGTGGTTGACTTTTCAAGAGGACATGCCCAACATAAAAACAAACCCGCTTGCCAATTATGGAGGGGGGCGGTTAATGCCATCGAGGTGAGTAGGTCACATGGGCCCAAGCTTTTGGAGGACGTAAAGACCCCCAGAAGGTTTATCTACAAGGCCTTGCAAAAGGTGGGCATGATTCCCTGCGGCGGGCGCAGAGAAGACTCTTGCCTAATGCATCCGGGTGTACTCCATGACATGGAAACATGTTCGGCAGTAAGAGATCTATTACAACGGATGATAGACCAAGGCCGGCTTGAGGTCAGCAGTGAGAGGGAGGAGGAACAACATGTATACATGCAGTCGACAAATGAAGAAGGACCTAAAAAGCCTAAACCCTTGGTAATACACTTCACCAGGAACACGGCTCCCCTAATACCTCAACACCCCTCGGCAGTGTCGGGCGGTAGATCTATTCCATTTCCTTACGAGAACAGCCACGCAGTTCCGTGGAGGTATGCCCCTCTGGGCGGTAGGAAGGAAGAAGCTACCGATATCAGCTCACTATCGACCAAAGTGACCAATATCACCGAGCTGAGCGGCATAACCCGCAGCGGTCACGTGTTCGCACCCCCTAGCCTGCCGATACAGTTCGTAAACATTAAAGGGAAAGAAAGGATGACGGAAGGACAAATGTCAAAGTGATCCCCGCACCGGACAAGGATGTTCCGACGAAGGATCTTTCTGAGGGAAGAGAGGGTTGTGGCAAGAAAAAGGTATCACTTGAGGAGGCCGGCGAGTTCCTCCGCATTATCCAACAAAGCGAGTTCAAAGTCATTGAACAACTCAACAAAACCCCAGCTAGAGTCTCTCTTCTGGAACTGCTCATGAGCTCTGAGCCTCATCGAGCTTTGCTGGTAAAAGTCTTGAATGAAGCTCACGTAGCCCAAGACATCTCCGTAGAAGGCTTTGGGGGAATCGTCAATAACATCACAGCCAACAACTACATCACCTTCATTGAAGAGGAAATCCCCGTCGAGGGGAGAGGATATAACAGGGCTTTGCATGTGTCAGTCAAATGCATGGAACACATTACGGCCAAAGTACTCATCGACAATGGCTCAAGCCTGAACGTGATTCCCAAAAGCACGTTGGAGAAATTGCCATTTAACGCTTACCATATAAGGCCAAGTTCCATGGTGGTCCGTGCCTTCGACGACAACCGTCGAGAGGTAAGGGGAGAGATCAACCTCCCAGTACAGATAGGGCCTCATACTTGCCACGTTACATTCCAAGTGATGGATATCAACCCGACCTACAGCTGTTTATTGGGGCATCCATGGATCCACTCAGTGGGAGTCGTCCCCTCCACACTCCACCAAAAGTTGAAGTTTGTAGTGGAAGGACATTTGGTCATAGTATCCGGTGAGGAAGACGTCCTGGTAAGTTGCCCTTCCTCTATGCCTTACATGGAAGCCGCAGAGGAGTCATTGGAAACGAACTTCCAAGAGTCATTGGAAACGAACTTCCAATCTTTTGAGGTAGTAAGCATCGCCTCTGTAGATTCCCTCTCTAGGCAGCCTCGCCTATCTGATGCGGCAATGATGGTGGCTCGGGTGATGCTGGGGCACGACCATGAGCCCAAAATGGGTTTGGGCAAGAACAACGGTGACAAGACCAGTCTGGTAAGCACTAGAGGAAACCACGGGAAGTTTGGGTTAGGCTATAAACCTACATAGATTGACATAAGGAAAAATATCTCGGAATGAAAGAACAAAGGCCAGGGCCCGCGGTTGGGACAGCGAGCCAAAGAGGCCTCGCCGTGCCACATCAGTAGGAGCTTCATAAGTGCGGGTTTAAGACGCAAAGGTCGAGTCACCGCGATATGCGATGATGACTCCCCGATGAGATCGGATTTGGTGCGGCCATGCCCTCTCGGTTTCCAACTAGGAAATTGGCGGGTGGAGGAACGCCCAGACGTTTACGCGACAAGCATAATGTAACCTTTTGTAGCTTTAAAACTCTACGGTTGGGACTAGGCTTTAGAGTTTCCTTTTGTTAAGGCATTATGTCTTTTGTTCTTGAAGTTATAATATAAAGATCTTCTTTCATCTGTTCCTGCGCCTCTACCCATTCTCATTCATTTGCATGTTTATTTCCTTGTTACGCTTAAAAGGATACAGATCCGACGATGAGTCACGTGAAGGTACTAATACCGGGGACCCGGCCATTGATTTCGAGCAAGAAGCAAGTCGGACGGAGAATGAAGAGGACGAGGATGTGGGGCTTCCCCTAGAGCTGGAGAGGATAATTGCTCAGGAGGACCGAGAGATGAGGCCGCATCAAGAAGAGACAAAACTCATAGACTTAGGAACCAGCAGTGGAAAAAAGGAAGTAAAAATAGGCACGGGTATGACCGCACCCGTTCGTAAAGAGTTAATGGCCCTGCTGAAAGACTACCAAGACATCTTTTCCTGATCGTAGCAAGATATGCCCGGTTTGAGTTCTGACATCGTACAATACAGACTACCTCTGAATCCTGAGTGTTCCTCGGTAAAGCAAAAACTGAGGAGGATGAGGCCCGAGACATCCTTGCAAATAAAAGAAGAAATAAAGAAACAATTTGACGCTGGCTTTCTAGCTGTCGCTCGGTACCCGGAATGGGTTGCCAACATTGTACCAGTCCCTAAGAAGGATGGGAAGGTACGAATGCGTGTGGATTATTGGGACCTAAATCGAGCCAGCCCCAAAGACAATTTCCCTCTGCTGCACATCGATGTCCTTGTGGATAATACGACCAATTTTGCTTTGTTTTCCTTCATGGACGATTTCTCCGGTTACAATCAGATAAAGATGGCACCAGAGGATATGGAAAAGACCACTTTCATCACCCTGTGGGGAACGTTATGCTATAAAGTGATGTCCTTTAGGCTCAAGAACGCTGGGGCAACCTATCAACGGGCTATGGTGGCTTTGTTCCACGACATGATGCACCGAGAAATCGAAGTCTATGTAGACGACATGATCGCCAAGTCTAAAACTGAGGAGGAACACCTTGTCAATCTGCGAAAGTTGTTCGAAAGGCTTAGGAAGTATCGATTGAGGTTGAACCCCGCTAAGTGCACCTTCGGGGTCAAGTCAGGAAAATTACTGGGTTTCATCGTAAGTCAGAAAGGAATAGAGGTGGACCTCGAAAAGGTAAAAGCCATCCTTGAGATGCTAGAACCACGTACCGAGAAGCAAGTTTGAGGTTTCCTAGGGCGTTTCAACTACATTGCCAGATTCATATCATAGCTCACCGCTATCTGTGAGCCGCTGTTCAAGCTCTTATGCAAGAACCAATCCATCCACTGGAACGAGGACTGTCAAGAGGTGTTTGGAAAGATCAAACAGTGCCTCATGAACCCTCCCGTGCTTATGCCGCCGGTGCCCGGGAGACCTCTCATCTTGTACATGACAATTTTGGAAGAGTCAATGGGGTGCATGCTGGGGCAACATGACGAGTCCGGGAAAAGAGAGCGAGTCGTCTACTACTTGAGTAAGAAGTTCACGACCTGTGAGATGAACTACTCCCTACTGGAAAGGATATGTTGTGCTTTAGTCTGGGCGTCCCACCATTTAAGACAATACATGCTGAGCCATACCACCTGGCTGATATCCAAGATAGGCCCAGTCAAGTACATCTTTGAGAAGCCCGCTCTCACGGGGCGGATCGCCCGGTTGCAGGTTTTGCTATCCGAGTTTGATATAGTCTATGTCACCCAAAAGGCGATAAAGGGAAGTGTCTTGGCAGACTATTTGGCTCAGTAGCCTCTCAATGATTATCAACCCATGCATCCCGAGTTCCCAGATGAGGACATCATGGCCTCATTTGAAGAAAAGCTAGACAAGGACAGGGACAAGTGGATCGTGTGGTTCGATGGAGCGTCAAACGTTCTAGGCCATGGCGTTGGGGCAGCATTGGTCTCTCCGGACAATCAATGTATACCTTTCACGGCCAGGCTGGGGTTCGACTGCACCAATAACATGGCTGAATACAAAGCATGCACTCTGGGCATCCAGGCAGCAATTGACTTTAACGTCAAGCTACTCAAGGTGTACGGAGACTCGGCGCTGGTGATTCACCAGCTGGGAGGAGAATGGGAGACTAGGGGCCACAAACTGATACCCTACTAGGCCTATATCAAGGAATTGGCTGAGTTCTTTGATGAGATCTCCTTCCATCACGTACCTCGAGAGGAAAATCAGATGGCGGATGCGCTTGCCACTTTAGCGTCCATGTTCCAGCTGACACCGCACGGAGACCTACTGTACATTGAGTTCAAGTGTCGTGGCAGACCCGCACATTATTGTTTGGTGGAAGAAGAGCGGGATGGTAAGCCTTGATATTTTGATATCAAGTGATACGTTGAAAGCAAAAAGTACCCACCGAAGGCTTCCAACAACGACAAGAGGACATTAAGGAGATTGGCGGCTAGTTTCTTCTTGAGCGGAAGCATACTATACAAGAGAAACCATGACATGGTTTTGCTCCGATGCGTGAACGCTAAAGAAGCTGAGAGCATGCTGGGGGAGGTCCATGAGGGCTCTTTCGGTATGCACGCTAACGGGCATGCCATGGCTAGGAAGATCTTAAGGGCGGGCTACTTTTGGCTCACCATGGAGAGCGATTGTTGTCTTCATGTGAGGAAGTGTCACAAATGCTAGACGTTTGCAGACAATGTCAATGCTCCGCCCTTGCCTCTGAATGTTTTGGCCGCACCATGGCCATTTTCCATGTGGGGAATAGATGTGATCGGGGCCATAGAGCCCAAAGCTGTGAATGGACATCGCTTCATCCTAGTGGCGATTGATTACTTCACCAAGTGGGTCAAAGCCGCTTCATACGCTAGCGTCACGAGGAGTGTGGTAGTCAAGTTCATCAAGAGAGAGATTATCTGCCGGTATGGTTTGTTGAGGAAGATTATCACGGACAACGACACCAACTTGAATAACAAGATGATGGGGGAAATGTGCGAGGAGTTTAAGATCCAACACCATAATTCCACACCCTACAGGCCCAAGATGAACGGAGCAGTGGAGGCAGCCAACAAGAATATCAAAAAGATTATCCAGAAGATGACCGTGTCATACAAGGATTGGCACGAGATGCTCCCATTCGCGCTACATGGTTACCGAACCTTAGTGTGCACATCAACCGGGGCAACGCCGTTCTCGTTGGTATACGAGATGGAGGCTGTGCTACCGTTTGAGGTGGAAGTCCCGTCATTAAGAATCTTGGCGGAGTCCGGATTAAAGGAGTTGGAATGGGCCCAAGCACGTTTCGATCAGCTTAATCTCATAGAAGGAAAGCGTTTGGCTGCCATGAGCCACAGGAATTTATATTAGAAATGAGTAAAGAGTGCTTTTGACAAGAAGGTATGCTCGCGCAGGTTCATCAAAGGAGACCTAGTACTGAAGAAAGTCTCCTAAGCCCTGAAAGACAATAGGGGAAAGTGGGCCCCGAACTACGAAGGGCCTTTCATCGTAAAAAGGGCTTTCTCCGGAGGGGCCCTTGTGCTTGCCAACATGGATGACGAGGAACTACCTTCACCCGTGAACTCCGACGTTGTCAAGCAATACTACGCTTAAGATCTGGGGCAATTAAGGAAGTCGCTGCATGTTTTTATTTTCTGTGGTTTCCCCTAGGGATTCCTATCTTCTGTAATTTTCTCATCACAGTCTTTTAAAGAACGTAGGATTGGGGTTTCATTGTTCTGATCCTCTCTTTGTGCCTTAAAAGATGCATAGTCTTTAATGACCCGAGCCTTTTCGCTCAATCCATGGGGATGCCCCAAGCGCTTAATTGAAACTGAACCCGACAAGCTTTTGCTAAAGAATTATTGCATTTGAAAACGCTCATGCATACGCATGTACATGCATATTTGTTATCTTGTGACAGGGACATAATCATTTTAAGCAATGGTCAAGTACCGCGCCAAATCCAAGACAGAGATGAATCGAGGTAAGTGGTAACGTGACCACGATTTGCTGCGCAATGTCATTTCCTGCTTTTAGGTACTTGGGGACGGGTACGAATGGACGCTAGGCCCATGATCAATAGATCGCTGTCCCGTGTCCAACTCCGGACAATCCAGAAGCGCTACTGGGAGGCAGCCTAGTATCCTTTAAATTCCTACCTATTATTATTGTTGTTTCTTTAAGATAATGATCGAATGCCTAACTTACCCTAGGGGTTTCGAGTAAGCGAATGCCGACCCATAGAGAGCACGTACTTTCTTCGCAAAAAAAAGGGGGGGGGGGGGTTAGCTCACCTGGGCTACCTGAGCTCGCCTAGGCGAGCACCCCTGCACCAGAAAACATAAAAACGAGGGGAGGGTGAGTTTCTCTCCACCCAAAACTCCCTTCCCTCATTCAAAAATGCAGCACCCACGGGATTTGCAATTTTTTTGACCCTAGGCCACCATTTTTGTGCTTTTGCTTCCATTTTTAGTGTCTTTGATCACTCCATACAAGTAAGTACATTATCCTTTGGCCTCTAGTTTTCCATTGATGCCTTTTTTATGCTCTAAATTGTACATGATTTGACCAATTTCGTGAGACAATTTGGGGCAAATTCATGTTTTGATTCATTGAATTGGGGGGGTTGTAGGGGATCACTCCATGCAAGTAAGTACATTATTCTGAAATGATTGGGCAAGCCACATTGCCCCCATTCCTTTCTTATTTTTACCCGAAAGTGCGCCCACCGAGTGTTCGGTGAAATGCCTCAATGGGTTTGTGCATGCATGGTTGCCATTTTTGGATGCGTGGACAGCTTGCGGAGTTTAGGGTAAAAGCCGAAATGTGACTTAGGCCTAGGATCCCAAGCCTTTGGTTTTGAGTGCAAGAAAGCATGAAAATCAGAGCATGTTGGTGAGGATTCCCTTTTTTGGCCAACACTTTGGTTTGGGCTATACCATGATGTTTTCTTTGTACCTAGATGGTGTGAAAGTATTTTGCACCATGTACATGGGTATATAGAATAGGTAGCCAAGTGCTTTGCGAATGTGCATGTATGTTGAATATGGCACGAAAATGCTTCTCAAAATAGGAATATATAACATGAAATTGCCTTTCAAAAAATATGAATTAGTAATACAAAAAGTGCCTTTCCAATGAATGTGTAACATGAATTTGTTTTTTTCCAAATGAATGTAAATATGTGTGAACGTACATAGCATGAAGCTGCTTCTCAGGTGTATGACCATATGTGAGAATAAAATGTGAACATATAGCAAAAATGCCATTCAAATGAAGTAGATAGGTGGAAAAAATGCTTTGCAAGTATGTGTGTATGTTTAGATAAGTAGGCAAGGTGCCTTGCAAAATGTGTATGTTGGATAGTTTTGCATGTAGCATAAGAAAATTCTTTGCAAACGAAAGTAGGTACATCTCATAAAATGTCGTTCACCAAAGGAAAGATGTGTGTAAATGCATGTATGTCCTAGGAAAACCCGCGCGTTAATGCGTAAGTTTTTCTTTTAAAAATTCACGTTGATATTCACATTTTGTTAGAAAGAAGTGTACGCTGATTTTTGCTTGATTTGGCTTTCGTTTTAATTGGTTTTCTTGAACTAACTTCCCAAATGTTTTTTTTTGCAGGAAATGGCTCTGAAGAAACTCTCCATGAAGAGGTCTAGAAAGGAAGCCACTGGAGAAGGCTCTAGTGCCACCTCAGAGTTTGATAGTCACCGTTTCCAGAGTGCCGAGCACCAGCAGCGCTTCGAGGCCATCAGGGGATGGTCATTTCACATGGAGAGGCGTGTCCAACACAGGGAAGATGAGTACTCGGACTTCCAGGAGGAGATAGCTCGCAGGCATTGGACACCTCTAGTGACTCCCATGGCCAAGTTTGACCCTGAGATAGTCCTAGAGTTCAACGCTAATGCCTGGCCCACGGATGAGGGAGTTCGAGACATGCGCTCGTGGGTAAGGGGTCAGTGGATTCCCTTCGATGCAGATGCCCTCAGCGAGTTCTTGGGCGACCCGCTGATTTTGGAGGAAGACCAGCAGTGTGAATTCAGCCAGAGGAGGAGCCAGGCAGACGATTTCGATGAGGAAGCCATCGCCCAGCTGCTGTGCATACCGGGGCACGATTTCACCCGGACCACTGTAGGGAGGCGGGTGCGGATCATGCGCACCAGCATGACTACTTTGACCCAGATATGGATGACACTGCTGCTCAGCAATGTCTTGCCTAGTGACCACAACTCCGACCTCCCTCTGCCTAAGTGCCAATTGGTGTATGCCATCCTGACACGGATGAGCGTTCATATGGCCCAGGTGATTGCTGATGCCATTTATTTGTTTGCAGGAATGACGCCTACTAGGCACCCTCTGGACCCAGAGAAGTTCAACAGGGCCCTGGGGTTTCTAGCTCTGGTTATGGGCCTCTGTCAGTCCTACAGGGTGCCCGTCCCCCCCAGCAAGGTCATGCCATCGTGACATAGGTAAGTATGCACATGGCTTAACTGATTTCTGATGTCATCTACTGTTTGCAGGGATTGCGCCCACAAGACACCCAGTGGACCCGGAGGAGTCCAACAAGGTCCTGGGGTTTTCAGCTCTGATTACGGGCCTCTGTCAGTTCTACGGAGTGCCTTTCGCCCCCAGCAAGGTCATCAGGCCCCCTACTTACCGAGCTTTCATCAAGAAGTACAGCGCCCCCAGGCAGGCACAGGGCGAGACACCACAATAGCCTGGGGATGGCTGGCAGCGGGCAATAGATGCACCGCCGCCACCTCCAGAGCCCCTCAGCTCATCTACAAAGGCTGGAGCGTGGCCTACGACCTGTGGTCGACCAGCAGGCGACCAAGTCTAAAGCCAAAGGTGAGTAAAAGTACTAGGTTTGTGACCACCAAGTCATCACGCGTCCGACTCAAGACGTTAAAGAAGCGCTACTAGGAGGTGACCTAGTACCTTTTAAATCTCTGCTTGTTATTTGATCACCTTTGTTTCTCAAGTCATAGTAGGACACACCTAGTTGCTCATGATCCTAGGAATTTAAATAAAACAAGCACAAGCTCGGAAGGTAGTCATACCCCACAAAATATATGTATGTGTGTTTAGGTAGTGAAGATACCTTAGATATGCATTTATGTAGCAAAAAATACCTCACTATATATATATATATATATGTATATGTATGTATGTATGTATGTATGTTTAGGTAGCAAGATAACTTGGATGCGCATGTATATAGCAAAAATACCTCACAAAAATATACATATGTTTAGGTAGCAAAATACCTCATGAAAAAGAAAACAAAAAAAAACAAAAACAAACAAGAACAAAATATATCTTTTGGCTGAAAAGCCAAAACGCTTTTGAAAAGAAATAACTTCCAGCTTTTCTTTGAAAAAGATTCATTGATCCTAACACCAATTTTTGAAAAAAAATGTGTATGCACCTAAAGGGTGAATGCTGTGAAAATTTTCCCGAACGCCCAAAATGGACTCGGATGAATGCGTGAATTGATAAAGGAGCATATTTTGGAAACACTAGGTTGACTTAAATAGAAAAAATGAATCCTGAACCCTAGTGTCACATCACCATAAAAACTTGATGCTTGAGTGTCCACATGGGTGCATGCATGACCAGTTTTGCATAAAATTTCCTAATCATCATTTTTGCATGTGTATCATGGAAATAATGTGGGACATCCCCTTTATCCCTGAACCGCTGGCCAAATCGACACCCTGACATATATCATGTCCAGCCGTTCTACAAGCCTTGAGCCAAAATCCCAACTCACCATAAACCTTGACCCAGGGTGAAAAATGCCCATCCTTGCCTTTGAAAGCAAAAAGGAAAGAAAAGAAAATTCCCGATCAAAGATTGGAAGAAAGCAAAAAGAAAAAGAAAGAAAATTCCCGATCAAAGATCGGAAGAAAACAAAAGAAATATGTAGAAAGGTCTTTGGACCAGACAATATCTGAACAATACAGAGTTGTCACCACCAAATAAGGAAAGAAAGGAAACCACGACCCGAAGTGGTCCTCTCCCTTTGATTGCCAACCAAAATCCTGTGCACTAGCAACTTTCTCGCCCCGCACTAAACAAAAACAGAAAAGGAAAAGGCCCAAACACTCAGAGCCAAATTCCTCACCAAAACACCATTCCCGAAAAAGTCCTATTGATCTGTGATCATGCACGTAATCTTTGATTTGATAGGAAATAATTTGCAAAATTAAGTCATGACATATCTATGGTTCGAAATTAGGATAAAACACTTACTTGTGTGAGATTGATACACTTTGAGTGATTTTCTTCTATTTTGTTGGACCCAGTGTTTCCTCTAAATGGTCGTTTAGAAATGAAACTCTAACATCCGAAATCTCATTTATGGTTATGAGAAAATTTCATCAGCATACTCTCCTTCCCCAATAGACACATTGTTCTTCATCAAAAATCATATGTTGCTCTGATCGTTTGGAGGTTTTGTTTCTTTACTAAAGCATGTTCGCATTTTAGTGAAAGAACACCGAGACTATTTAGTCTCACAAAAGAAATAACTACGTAGGTCTGAGTTCCTCATCACAAATAGAGGATACGTAGGAGCAAAAGCCCCACTTTTGTCAACCAGCCCACCTTTTGCTATCATGACCCAAGAGTCCGGTAGCATGTGGAGATACACAAGTGATTATCCGCACAAACGATTTCTGTTGATCCTAACCCGAGAAGTTAGGTGGCAGGCGGAGATACCCAAGTGGTTATCCGTATAAAGACACTTTCGCTATCCGTCTGACTAAGAGTTCGGTAGCATGCAGAGACTAATATCGTCTTCTGCACCCTTTGTCAATCGAGGCCAACGAACCTGTTGACACGCAGAGATTTATGTCGTGTTCTGCGCTTTCTATCATCCTGACCCGTGAAGTCAGGTGACGTACGGAGATACCCAAACGGTTTCTATCATCCTAACCCGTGAAGTCAGGTGACGTACGGAGATACCCAAACGGTTTCTATCATCCTAACCCGTGAAGTCAGGTGACGTGCGGAGATGCCCAGGCGATTATTCGTACAAACGGTTTCTGTCATCCTGACCCATGGAGTCAGGTGACATGCAGGGGTACCATATGGTTATCTGCACCATTCATCAACCAGGGGCAAACGAGCCCGTTGACGTGCAGAGACTAACATGTAGATGCAATTGCCTTTGGTGTTTTGATGATGATCATGATGATATGATGCAATTGATGCAAATGGGCTTTTCAAGATTAAATTCAAGACAATACTTCAAGATTACAAGTCACAACATCAAGATGATCACTAGTATATTAGGAAGGGAATTCCTAATTGAATTAGCAAAAGGTTTGGCCAAGTAATTTAAATTAAAAAGTGTTTTTCAAAGGATTTACTCTCTGGTAATCGATTACCAGAGGATGTAATCGATTACCAGTGGCCAAATATGTTTTACAACAGCTACTAAAATTTGAATTTAAATTTTAGACTGTGTAATCGATTACACAATTTTGGTAATCGATTACCAGCAGTTAATAAACGTTTTAATTCAAATTTTAAAAGCTGTAATCGATTACACAATTCCTGTAATCGATTACCAGACAAGATTTTCAGAAAAATCTTTCTAAGAGAGTTTTTCATGACCACCAAAGGTCTATATATATGTGACTTATAACACAAAATTGCTCAGAGAGTTTTTCAGAACAAAAGTGTTTATCCTCTCAAAGAGCAAAATCATTTTATCCTCTTAAGAATTCCTTGGCCAATTCAATTGCAATTCATTAAGGAATTATTTGAGTGCTCAATCTGTAAAATCTATCTCTTTCTAGAGAGATTCATTCTTCTTCTCCTTCTAATTCTCTAAGGGATTAAGATACCGAGGGTCTCTTGTTGTAAAAGAATTCTAAACACAAAGGAAGGATTGTCCTTGTGTGTCTAGAACTTGTAAAAGGAATTTACAAGATAGTGGAACTCTCAAGCGGGTTGCTTGGGGACTGGACATAGGCACAAGGGTGTGGCCGAACCAGTATAAATTTGAGTTTGCACTTTCTCTTCCCTTAAACTCCTTTGTTTATTATTGCTTTATATTCATATTCAAATTGTTTTTATTTGAATTAATATTTAAGAAGTTCATTGTTAAGGGAATTTATAACTTGAATAGAAAGTGAAATAGATTTTTAATTGGGGAAGTAGTTTGGAATATCTTAATTCAACCCCCCCTTCTTAAGATATCTGAGGCCACTTGTCTAACATAACATCATCTTCTGCACCTTTTGTCATCCTGACCTATGGAGTCATGTGACATGCGGGGGTACCGTATGGTTATTCGCACCTTTCGTCAACTAGGGGCAAACGAGCTCATTGACGCGCAGAGACTAACATCGTCTGCTACACCTTTTGTCATCCTGATCCATGGAGTCATGTGACATGCGGGGGTACCGTATGGTTACCCGCACCTTTCGTCAACTAGGGGCAAACGAGCCCATTGACGCGCAGAGACTAACATCGTCTTCTACACCTTTTTGTCATCCTGACCCATGGAATCAGGTGACATGCGGGGGTACCGTATGGTTACCCGCACCTTTCGTCAACCAGGGGCAGACGAGCCCGTTGACGCGCGGAGACTAACATCGTCTTATGCACCTTTTTCCATCCAGGGACAACGAGTCAGGTGGCAGGCGGAGATACCTTATGGTCATCTGCACCTTTCGCCAACTGAGGCGAACGAATTCGACGGTATTAGGATGATGTTGGTCATTCGATTCTGATTATTTTCAAAATTTTTGCAGGTTTCACTCTAGTCGTCCGGAGACATGCAAGCCCAACGACGCACAAGATTCTTCTCTGCTAGGCGGGGACGATCAAGTTCGATGGCGTGGGGAAGTGTCGTGGTTGTCCCACTTTATCGATTTCAAGACACTGAAGTTTTGTTGATGCTTCTAATGCCTTTTCTTTCTTTCTGAATGACAGGTTCCGCTGGTCGGGATATTAACCGGCCGAATGATGTTCCGCTCGAACAAAATTAGTGTCTTATCTTTACTTCGCTTTTATCTCCAATAAAAGATAAGTAAAGAGGGGCAACTGTCATACTCTAATTTCGTTCGGGGACCATTGTTTGGTGGCATGCAACCTTTGCTTGACCGCCTCGAGGTACTTAACTCCCATCATTAGGTAATCTGTGAAGCTCCGCAACATTCCGGAAGTCGAAAGGAAGCATTGTTGCGCAATCCGTAAAGTTTTGCAACATTCCGAAAGTCAAAAAGGGCATTGTTGCGTAATCCGTAAAGTTTCGCAACATTTAGGAAAGAAAATGGGTGTCGTTACGTAATTCATAAAGTTCCGTAACGTTTCAGAAAGAAATCAGCAAAAAAACACAAAAGGGGGGCGTATTTAGTAAAAAGAGGGGTGAAATAGCAACCAGGCCCACTTGGGCCTTCCAGGAGATTCCAATAGAAGGCGGTGCCTTCTGGTGGAAGCAACCCAACTCGCCTGGGCGAGTTGGGCGGCAACCATCTCCCTCTTTTCTCCTATAAATAGGGGAAAGAGGACAGAGCAAAAATGTTCAGCCTTTTTGGTATTTAGGATTCTCTCGAAGCCGAAGCGCTTCCGTAACACTTCTGAGACGTTTCAGTGAGCGATTTCGTGAAGATTCTTCACCGTTCTTCATCGTTCTTCGTTCGTTCTTCATCGTTCTTCGGTCTTCAACCAATAAGTTCTCGAAATCGAATCTTTCAATTCATTCTATGCACCTTTAGTGGTCCCCACTTGTTTCGCATACTTTTATTTTCATTTCGTTTGTTTTCTTTTCTTCCCTTTTTGACGTGCTTTAACCATTTATTTAAGCCATTTTCTCACCTAATAAATAATAAAATGAATTTCAACCGATCGTTTGAGTTGTAATATTTTTTAATCACTGTTAAAATAAAATCCAACCGATCATTCACGCAGTAGCCACGTTTAAACCGAAAGAAGGCAAAATAATAATAAATTATCAAAATATCTTCGAATAAAATAATAAAAAATAAATCGGACATTTTTTCTTTGAAAGTTTCCTTAAATGAATTGACTAATAACCAAAGTGAAAATAAAGCTAAAATCAACTCACAAATCAAGCCTTTTTGTCCGCAAAAATCACTAAAAACCGTTTTAAGGTCCAACGCCTTAAACGATCCTCTTTGCTTTTATCGGTTAACATGGACCGTTCAAAAAGCATAAAATCAATATGTAACTTTACCGCTTTTTGTCAAAAAAATCAAAGAGATCGCTAATGGTCCAACACCTTAACGTTTCTCTCCTTTCAAAATCAAAAGATCATTTAATGGTCCAACGCCTTAAATGACCTTTTGTTCGGTTAAAATATATCTCACGAAAAAGATAAAAACAACTTAACCAAACGTTTAGTTCTCAAAGAACTACATAGGTCTGATTTCCTCATCGCAATTGAGGAATACGTAGGAGCAAGGGAAACACCCTTGTCGACCACAAAAAAGATAAAAACACAAAAAGACATAAAAAAGGGGAAAATAAAACATTTTGAAAGTCATATTTGCACACTTGATTGAAGGCTACCGTCCCTTGTGACGGATGCCTGGGGTGCTAATACCTTCCCCGTGCGTAAAAACAACTCCCGAACCTTTCACGCTTAAAGTTCGTAGACCACACCTTTCCGGTTGTTCCGACGTTTTCCTCGAATAAACGTTGGTGGCAACTCCGCGCATTTTCCTTTCTTGGAAGACGCACCCATGAGCCTCGCGTCACCCTCTCGCCAAAGGGTAGGTTGCGACAACCCCTTATGAAATATGGAGAGGAAGAAGACTCTACATTTCATACTTCCATCTATTTAGATGTGAGTGTTTTATCCTTAACACCAGAGATCAACTCACTAAGTTTGATTTAAAGGTGGATAAAGGTATCTTTCTAGGATATTTTGACACATCTAAAACTTTCAAAGTGTTTAACTCAATAACTTTAGTCAGGGAAGAATATATCCATGTTAAGTTCAATGAAGGTCTAATAAATAATAGGAAACTATTAGACCTTGAGGATGATTTTGTAGATATGAAGATTGGTCCATCTGTTGCACCCAAGATAGACAAAGTAAAACACTTTGACAAAATTCCTCCTCAATTTGGAGAATCATCAAGTCAACAACCTCGGACTAAGGACTGGAAATTTGTTAACTATCACCCTCAAGATCAGAACATTGGAGACAAGATTGAAGGAGTCAAAACCAGATCATCATTCAAAGATCTTGAATGTTGTGCAATTGTGTCTGAAATCAAACCTAAGACGATAGATGAAAGCTCTAGTAGATGATGGCTAGATCATTGCAATGGAAGAAGAACTCCACCAGTTCACCAAAAATGATATCTAGACACTTCTTCACAAACCCGAAAACAAAATCATTATTGGAGCAAGGTAGGTTTTCATAAATAAACCGGATGAACAAGGTAAGGTGGTAAGAAACAAAGCTTAGTTAGTAACTTAAGGCTATAACCAACAAGAAGGTATAGATTTCACATAAATCTTTGCTCCTGTTGCTAGACTTGAAGCTATAAGAATCATGCTTGCCTTTACTTCTTATCTATAATACTAACATTTGAGGATCTAAAAATTGCTCCAATTGGAAATAAAATACACGTGTCAACCAATGATGCATTTGGAGAAAGAAAGGTAGCCAACTATTTTTCTTCTTTCATTAGTAACTACACATTTACAAAAAAACCACAACCAACTACACCTTGAGAAACAATTGTGGGTTTCAGGAACAGGGTTTCACGCTACAAACAATATGCTAAGGCTTCCGATTGCATGCATATGATAGGTTGGTTGCACTCAAAAAATGATATAAGGAAATGACTACCCTTGGTCAATAAACAGCACACGACAACGAAAAGAGCATATAAAATGTAGCATGCAGATGACACTTTTTGTGTGGCAGAGTAACAACACAAATGATAATTTTTGGGAGTGTAGCTGAATCTTTTTTTGCAACTGGAAGAAGTTTCATTGCAGAAGGAAATGTTGAATACTTCAAACCTTCTCATCTTTGAATTTGAATTTGAAATTAAAATTTGTTTGTGTTCCTACCGAATTCTAAGCATGTCCTTCTATTATATGTTCATGTATAAATAATGCAAAATTGATGTGTGAGTTTTGTTGCATTTGCTGAAATTTTCTGAAAATCGATTTGCATTCTAAATATACTATGTTTTAGTTTGTTACTCTACTTTTTTTTATTTTAGATAATAGCTAACAAATACAACTCAGTAGCTGAGATCAATGTTGAGAAAGAGAGTTGGAGAATCATGGTTAGGGTTGTTCATTTGTGGATGGTATCAGATGTTTCAAATAACAAACAAACATCTAGCAGTAAAATACCATTATCCATGGAGATGGTGCTGGTGGACTCAAAGGTTTGTTCATTTAAAAAATTTACAATTTATTTTGTTTGTGATATTTTATAATATTGTAAAATTTTTACTCGCTATTTTGAATGTAGGGTGATAGAGTCCATGGTTCTGTGAAGCAGACTTTCATTTATAAGTTTGACAAAGCCTTACAAGAAGGAAAATGGTACTCTATTCAATTTTTTGGTGTGGCTGAGAATGGAGGTATATATAGAACCACCCACCACAAGTACAAAATTGTGTTTCAGTACTCCACTAAGGTTGCATTGGTGGACAATGCAAGTATTCCAAACTCTATGTATGATTTTGTACCTATAAGAGACATTGTTTGTGGTGGGTATGACACTGATTATTTAGTTGGTAAGGTTTTCATTGAATGCAAACATTCTGATTGTTATTTTCAGTTGATGTCAATTTAAAAGAATTAAATTAAATTTTTCATTTGCATAGATGTCATTGGTATTTTGACGGGTGTTGGGACTGAAAGAGAAAATGAAAGAAACGAAAGGAGAACAAAGATGAATGTCATCCAAATAGAGAATGATGGATAAATGGTATTTTACTGTTTGTATTTACAATTATATTCTATTTTATTCTATGGTATTTTACTCTTTCTATTAATTAATTAGCATTTTTTGTTTATCATATTTTTTTGAAAACAGGTTTAGCATAGAGTGTTCTTTGTTTGGTGCATTTGTGGAAGAACTTAATGCATTTCTTGCATCTTGATTAGTTTAAAATGTTGTTGTAATAGTTCATCTAGCCAAAGTGAAGTGTTTCCAATGTATTTGAATATTGTCCTCTAATTGTTAAAGAGTTATTGTGACATAAAATATGTAAGCTACTATCATCAATTAAAGATAATATATAATATTTTTGTACTATAGACAAAATACATCTTCAAAATTGTATTTGTGGTACAAAAGTTATGTTCAATGTTGAATGTGAAGAGGTAAAGGAGTTGGCAACAAGGTAATTTTTTCTAAAATACTTTAGTGCAGAGTAATGACAACGTTTTTTATTGCCTGATTTAATTTGTGCATGTTTGTTGTTCATATTTTTTTCAAGAATGCTTGAGTCACCCTCTCAAGGTCTAAGTCAGTTAATTGATTCTACTGAATTAAGAATGTCAGAAGATTTTTTGCATAATACACCTAGGCAAACTATTGGTGCTCTTAAAGATTGTTTTGAGGTATAAATTATTGCAATAAAACTATAAATTGATTTTATTTATGAACAATTTTTTTATACTTATTTATTTATTTTCAAATTACAGGATACTTGTTTTGCAGTTTTTGGTACTGTGAAACATGTTGTAGATGATGAGGAATGGTGGTATACTGCTTGCACATACAACAAGTCAGTGTACCCTGATTCAAATATGTTTTTTTTGTTGTTGTGAAAAATACAACAAACATGTCACAAATGTTGTTTTAAGGTAATATTTGTGCGACTTATTTATAAATTTTACTTTCTCTTCTTATTTGACCCCTTATGTTTTTTTACTATATTTTTAGGTATTGTATCAAGGTTCGTGTTATTGATGAATAAGATTCAGCAACTTTTGTGATTTTTGATCGAGATGCTACCATCCTTTTCAGCAAGTCGTGTGCTAATATGTTTGAAACATATAAGAAGGTTTGTTAAATTTATAGCGACTTTAGTGATTTAGTTAAGAGGTAATGAATATATGTTACATTGTTGTTTCATTTGAAATGTTCATCATTGCAATGCAATTTTCTGTTGTAGAGAGGTCTTGCTGAAACTTTTCCAAGGGAAATCATTAATTTGGTAGATAGGTCTTTCCTTTTTAAAGTTGAGGTTAAAAGTGGATGCAACTCACATTTTGAGAAAACTTTTAGAGTAATTTTTTTTTATTGATTTATCCGTTATCAAGTTGTTAAAAGAAGGTTTGGTTGATGACACATCTTTGATCCAAGATCAGGTGCTTTATGACTAATTTAAATTCTATTAAATACTTATATTCATAGCATGTGTTTTCAAGGAAGCATGTGTTACCTTAACTTGAATTATATACTGACTTGATTTGTTATGTCATGTTGGTTTATAGGATTTGATGCTCAAGTTTTCTGATGTTGTTAAATGATTTGCAATGTGGTGAAAAAGAAACAACTAATTTATCAAAGAATTCTAAAGAGTTAACCCCTACCAAACACAATTACTATTGCAAATCATCTATGGGAGAATTGACTCTGAATGAAAGTGAGTCTACAATGCAAAATAAGGAAAATGATGTTTTGTTCAATAATTATGGAGATTTGATTCTTATTGGAACTATATTTGGAACTCAAATATTGTCGCAGCCTGAAAACATGGAAGTTGCAGATAAACAACTGGAAGGTGGTGAATTTGAAAATGTTAAAACTAATGAAAATTCTAGACTGAAAGGGAAGACAGATGCTGTTGGTATGGATGTTGAACCGGTGTAGAGTCAATCTTCAGAAATGCATTTGCTACTAAAATCTTTGAAGAAAAGGATCAAGGTTGAGAACATTTGAATTCAAATTAGTGGATTATACCTATTGCAAAAATGGAATTATGTAGGGATGACTGTTTTGTTTTGTTTGCGTTTGTCTTTTTTATTTTGATATGAAATATCAAATTGCAGACAATATTTGATGATGGTTAAGACTAATGTACTCTGTTAATGTCAAGTTAGATTTTGATTTATGCTACTTTAAGTAATGTGATTCAAGAGTTAATGTTGTTTGTTTAACAATGTATTTGTTTTTGAACCACCATTTCATAATGGGTGTTTACTTTAGTAAAGAATTTCGAATCCAGTTCTTTATTGTCTAATGTGTATGATTTTTTAAAATTCATTTGAGCAACTGAGTTATTAAATTTGCAATGTTAAACTTATTTTTACCAGTCTTAATAGCAACAACAATGTTAATAACACAGTATTGAAATGGATTATGGTTGTTTGAAAAGTATGAATATAAATTTCAAAAAGTAAATTAAAAAAACAACAATCTAGTTAAAGAGCATGTTGGTGGATTTTCAAATTCATCAGTTGGTAAAAAAATTTGTAATGTCGACGTAAAATTTTTTTGTGGATGCAGCTCATCCAGGATAATGTCATAGGACCGAGTTTAGTGAATATTAGTATTCTGTGAAGATTTGGACAGAGGTTGTAGCATAAGAATATATAATAAAATGACTTACAATGACTCCTACATTACTTGAATTACAGATGAAATACAGATGGAAAGAGTGTAGTATAATTGGAGTTAATTTGAAAAATAGATGTATACAGACAAAGTTTAAAACAAAACACAACAGTTTATATGGAAATGGTATTTGACTCTGCATACAAACATTATATATTTGACTTATCATACTAATTAGGTAGGAACATTAGCAAAGTCACATAACAGTTGTTATTTTAAGCTTTCCAAAAACTAGGTCCATTGTCAACAGACACAAACAATGACACATAAACACACCAAGGAAAACATTCTGCTAATTGATAAAACATTAGGTTTTACAAAACACACGAATACTGTAGCAACTAAAAAATACACGCTCATACCCTCTTACCAAATGAACCAGATCAGTAATCCCACTCCATGGAGATGGAGTTAAGCTCAGCTCAAAAAACAAGAATGAGAAGGAAAATACTATGAGTAAAACAGTAATCATATCAACAATTTAAATAGATTCATTAATATTAGTGAATTTTGCAATTGTTTTGCTGATATCAGTTTTCTAGTCTGGTTTTGCAATCAATTTTTTTAAACAATCCATCAAGAGTTGAACATGTACGTGAAGTACACAACAGAAGTTGCAGTAGACCACCATTGTCTACATTGTCTAATGGTAACCTTTTTATTTGTTTTTGTAGTGTCAAAGTAAAAAATTCTTGAGGATACAACTCATAGATAATACTGTCAAAGAATTTTTGTCAATAACAATATTTAACAACGTTTATTGTAATAGGTTTTGAAAACATCCAAAATATTGTGGTTAACACTAACCTCAGACTTATGAAAAAATCGATGTTGTATGAAAACTAGGATAGTGGTTGTAGCACCATAAGTTCAACACAAGATTCCAGTTAGTAAACTAGCCTACTATTGAACAATTGTACTCCTATGCCTTATTTAAAATATATATCCTGTTTAATTATGTCACTCTATGTTACATTAGTGAAGATTATTCTCATCAATCTTCAAACTTGAACACTTCTTTGCATAGAATTAAGCATTGCAAATATATAGAACAATTTGCTTATGTACTACAATCTATTGGAAGGACCAGATTGAATTTTGATAGTGCAGAATATGAAAAACAACCTCAACATTTAGGTTAAATTCAGTACTCAATTTTTAAATTATTTTTCTAATGTGTTAGTAGCTGACTTATTATGTTTAACCACAAATTTTTTTAGTGAAGTTAATACAGAAGCAGAATTTGTATCTAATCTATATAATGAGGCTGAAATTCAAGGTATATATAAAATTTATAATGAAAAAATATCATTAATGCATATGTTTGAACCATACCTAGCATATAAAGTTATTTCTTATTTTCAGAATATGTGAAATATGGAACACCATCAACACAATGTGAATTTTGTAAAGCTAAATTGTGATTTCAAGAGAGAGCTGACAAATCAACCACAAACAATGTGTGTTTCTCATTATGTTGTCAAAAGGGAAAAATTCAACTACCATATTTACGGAAGCCTCCAGAGTTATTATAGCCATTGGTACATGGTTCGGATGCAAGAAGTATTCATTTCAAGGAAAATATAAAAGCATACAATAGTATATTCTCTTTTACTTCAATTGGAGTAAATGTTCACTCTTTAGTCAATGATGGAGTTGGTCCCCTGCAATTTATACTTAGTGGTCAAAATTACTACCGTATTGGGAGTTAATTGCCTGTAGAGGGTTGTAAACCCAAATTTGCAAAACTATATATATATATATATATATATATATATATATATATATATATATATATATATATGATACTCAAAATGAGTTACAAAACAGAGTATCTCACTTTGGGTATGTTTGTTGTAACTAAGTTGTTTTCAGTTTTAAATTTTTCTTGCTCATTGTGTTGGACCTTGTGGCCTCAATAATCTTAAGAGGGATAGGCTTAGAATGCAGAAGAAGCAACAACAATCAATTTAATAATGTTCTATAAACATGCAAGGCAAAATTGATTGCAATAACATAAACAAGATAAGGGAAGAGAGAATGCAAACACAGTTTTATACTGGTTCGGCCACAACCTGTGCCTACGTCCAGTACTTAAGCAACCCACTTGAGATTTCCACTATCTTTGTAAAATCCATTACAAAGTCTGAACCACACAGGGACAAACCATCCCTTGTGTTCAGGAATCCTTTACAACAAGAGACTCACAGTCTCTTAACCAATCTCATTGAATAAGAAGAATGGAAGAAGAATTCTCTCTTCAAGAGATGAATATTACAATGAAGATCATGTAAGAATCCTTATAGATTTTGCAAGTGTTTGATCAAGGATTTCTTGAGAGAGCATTTGACAATGAAGTTCTTTTGGAATCTCTCTCATTGTCTTTTGAGAGGATAAGACATTTTTGCCAAGCAAAACTCTCTGTCTAAAATTCGTGCCCAAGTCACCTATTTATAGGCCTTTGATGACCATTCACAAATCTAATGAAAAGATGTGACTGTTGGCAGATTTTCTGAAAACTTTCCACTGGTAATCGATTACAATGTTTGTGTAATCGATTACACAGTTATAATTTGAAGGGTTATGACTTTTGAATTTGAATTTCCAAAGTTTCGTTGCTGGTAATCGATTACAGACATATGGTAATCGATTACATGTTGAAAATCCAAATTCAAAACCTTTTTCAACAGCTATTTCTCAACCCTGTCTTCTGGTAATCGATTACACTTCCTGGTAATCGATTACCAGAGCCTTGCATGTCTTGAAAGCACTTTGTTTTAAGGCAAGGCTTGGTCTTTAGTGAATCTTGAAACAAGGCTTTGTTTGTTGAAGCAATCTTGAATTATTCTTGAAGCAAATGCTTATCATTTGAAGCAGCCTTGTTAGATTCTTCTTTGACATCATCAAAATCATGTATACATACATTCAAACATTGCATATTTTAATTGTTCTTATTACAAATTGGGATATGCCGATTGCAAATCTAAATTGCCCTTATTTGTTTGCAGGGGTGAAAAAGGTTATGAAGTTTTTGATAAAACATTAGTTGAGGATCTTACTAAAATGGTTAATATATCTAACTATCTTGCTAAACATTTTAGGAAGGTTAGAGAATTTTAAAGGTAATGCAAGAAAAAAAATTTGTTTGAGGTTGTACCAAGATCAAAGAAAGGATTCACGTGTTTACAATGTCCTTGATATTGATGAGGTTGTTGCTTTGATAGTAGGGGGGACTTAGACAGTATGGAATTTAGGAGAGACATTGTTGTCAAGAGCATTTATGGTCAACTACAACGACTTCATGAGACACATACTTTTTTCATTCATTACAATATCCATTATTGTTTCCTTATGGCGAAGATGGTTTTCAAGAGGATATTCCAATAAGCCAGTTCATAAATGATAGGGAAAATCGCAAGAGAGTGCATTGTAGAGTTTGGTACCATATTGAATACATGAAGACTATTTTAGCAGTTCTTGGTTGATTCTTATTCTTTGGTTGAGTCCCAATGTTTAACATGGATAAGGTTCAATCAAAAGACGATCAGATCTAATGTTCTAAATGGTTTGCAAGAAGCAATCTCAAGAGGAGAAACAAATCCTTTTTTTATTGGCAAACATGTTATCTTACAATCATCCTTTACCGGTGGAATGAGATGCATGTTTCATAATTGTCAAGATGCAATGGCAATTTGTAAGAAGTTTGGGTATCCAGATTTGTTCATAACAATTACATACAACACAAGTTGTTGAGATACGTGATTTTATGCATAAAAAAGGTCTCATGCCATCTGATAGACCTGATATTGTTTGTAGGGTGTTTAAGATGAAGCTAGATATTTGGAATTGTTAATGCAGGTAATTATTCACCAGCAATTTAACTTCATTTTATTCAGGCATGTACACTGTTGAGTTTTAGAAAAAAGGACTTCCACATGAAAATATATTGCTATGGTTGGATGGTGAAAATTGGCTTCATAATGCAAGCGATATTGATAAAATCATCTCAGCCGAACTACCTAATCCTAATTTATATCCCAAATTGTCCAAAGCAGTTGCAACTTACATGATGCATAGACCATGTGGATTAGCTAACTTGAAGTCTCCTTGCATGAAAGAGAGGAAATGTTCTAAATACTTTCCTAAGAAATTTGAAAACTCCACCATAATTGATGATGATGGATATCCATGCTACCAACGTCGAGACATGGGAATGTCTGTGCAAAAAAATGTTGTAACTTTGGATAATAGGAATGTTGTTCCTTATTGTCCAATGCTACTTATGAGGTATAAAGGTCATATCAATACAAAATATTGCAATAAATTAAACTCAATCAAGTACCTATTCAAATATGTTACCAAGGGACCAAATCGGGCTACAATTGAGATTACGAATTCAAAAGATAATACTGAAAATTGTATCGTGGTTGGTGAGATCAAGAGGTACTATGATTGAATATATCTATCACCGTGTGAAGCCACTTGGAGGATTTTTGCATATGATATTCATGAGAGGTGGCCAACTGTGCAACGATTAAATTTTCATCTTCCCAATGAACAATTGGTTTTTTTCAATGATGATGACCAGATAGATAATGTTGTTTATGCTAATGCAGAAATTAATACCAAGTTTTTAGCTTGGTTTGAGGCCAATAAAACATATGTTGAGAGTAAAGATCTGACTTATGCTGAGTTTCCTACTAGATTTGTATGGTTGAATCGACAAAAGATGTGGCAGCCAAGGAAAAAAGGTTATTCTATTGGGAGACTTTCTTATATTCCTGTTGGTGTAGGCGAGTTGTCATACCCTAATTTCGTCTGGGGATAATTGTTCGTCAACATGTGGATTTTCGCCGATCAAATTGAGCTGCTTAACATCAATCATTGTGCAATCCATAGGGTTTCACGACATTACGGAAAGAAATGAGTAAGATACTCAGAATGGGGGCAATTTTTGTCAACATGGGGTTTTTTTCAAGCCAAGTTGAGCTTCTTAATAGCGATCATTGCGCGATCCATAGGGTTTCACGACATTTCAGAAGGAAATGGGCAAGAAACTCAAGATAGTGGAAAAATGGTCCCTTCTGGAACATTCCGCATCCCCTGGGCCCACTAGATGACTTAGGAGGGAAGAAACCAGCTCGCCTGAGTGAGCAAGTTGCTTCTGGAGTAAGCCACCAGCTCACCTGGGCGAGTTGGGCGGCAAGCTCCTCCCCTTATTTTGCTATAAATAGGCATGGGAGGCTGAGGGGAAGGGGTTCAGCACCCTTGGCAAGCATATTTCACTTAAAATTAGTGAAAAGGAAGGAGAAAGAAGAAGAAAATCAAGGCCGAGGCACTTCTGTAACACTTCCATAATGTTTCTGTAAGCGATTCCTACATCGTTCATCGTTGTTGGATCGAGTGGCCTCAGATTAATTAAGAAGGGGGGTTGAATTAATTATTCCTAAACCTTTACTAATTAAAAAAAATTACTCTTTTAAGGCTTTTACTAAATTGTTAAGAGAAAGAGGAGTAGAAGAGAAACTTAACAGAAAGTAAAAGCGGAAATTAAATGCACAGCGGAAAGTAAAAGAGTAGGGAAGAAGGAAACAAACACACAAGGATTTTTATACTGGTTCGGCAACAACCCGTGCCTACCTCCAGTCCCCAAGCGACCTGCGGTCCTTGGGATTTCTTTCAACCTTGTAAAAATCCTTTTACAAGCAAAGATCCATAAGGGATGTACCCTCCCTTGTTCTCTTTGAACCTAGTGGATGTACCCTCCACTAGAACTGATCCACAAGAGATGTACCCTCTCTTGTTCTCAGTCAAACCCAAGTAGATGTACCCTCTACTTGTACCACAAAGGATGTACCCTCCAATGTGTTAAGACAAAGATCTCAAGCTGTTACACCTTTGATACTTTGTGAATGGGGATACAAAAGAATTCTCAGGCAGTTAAACCTTTGAACGCTTTTGTATTAGGGAATGGGAAGAATCAAAAGAATTCTCAGACTATGTCGTTTTGAATTCTTTGACAAGGAAGAAGGGAGACACAAAAGAATTCAGGCGGTTAGTCATTGGCGAATTCTTTTTGGCAAAGAGAGAAGAGAATAAAAAGGATGAATAACACAAGTTTTCAAGGTTTAGAAAACCAGAAAACTTCAGAAAGCGTTTGGTACAAAGAAGAAGAAGAAGTTTCAAAGAGATTCAAAGAGATTCAAGGATTGTATGAGATTGTTAGAAAGACTTGATTTTTAAAAATTCAAAACAAAGCCTTGCTTTTATAGACTCTTCATGTCTGGTCAAGAAGGCCATTCAGAAGAGTTATAACTTTTAGAAAAACTTAAAACCCATTTGAAAGAGTCAAAACCTTTTTGAAGAGTTACATCTTTAGATTTTTCAGAAACAAACACTGGTAATCGATTACCAAATATGTGTAATCGATTACACAAAGCTTTTGAGTGAAACAATGTGACTCTTCACTTTTAAATTTGAATTTCAATGTTCAAGGACACTGGTAATCGATTACCAAAACATTGTAATCGATTACAACCTTTTGAAAATATTTGAAACGTTGTAAATTCAGTTTAAAAACATTTTCAAACTCATTTTGCTACTGGTAATCGATTACAACAATATGGTAATCGATTACCAGAGAGTAAAAACTCTTTGGTAAAGGTTTTGTCAAAAACTCATGTGCTATTCAAAGTTTTGAAAAACTTTTTAATACTTATCTTGATTGAGTCCTTTCTTTATTCTTGAATCTTGAGTCTTGAATCTTGATCTTGATTCTTAAGATCTTGAATCTTGAATCTTGATTCTTGTTTGTAGGCTTTCTTCTTGAGTCTTGAATTCTTCTTGATTCTTGAACTCTTGACTTGTTCTTGATTCACTTGAGATGTTCTTTGATCTTTTGAGCTTTTTGTTCATCACTTTTGTCATCATCTTTTGTTGTCATCATTGTTATCATCAAAACACCTTTGAATCATTGTTGATTCATCATGAAGCTTTGCTTCCACAATCGTTTGTTCTTCGGTCGTTCTTCATCGTTCATCGTTCTTCATCCGGTTAGTGCCTGCTTTTAAGGATTTGAATTTGATTTATGGACCCTTAGGAGTCTCGCATCGCCCTCCCGCGCGTTTTCCACTAGCCCAACAATGTCATTACTCAGCCAATATCAGCCATTCTCATTACCCATCACCCAATCAACCACGAAGGCCACCCCTAAATCAGCCACAAAGCCCGCCCGCTGCACATCCAATGCCAAACACCACCCTTAACACAAACCAAAACACCAACCAGGGAGGGAGTTTTCCAGCGAAAAAGCCTATAGAATTCACCCCAATTCTGGTGACCTATGCTAACTTGCTCCCATATCTACTCGATAATTCAATGGTAGCCATAACCCAAGCCAAGGTTCCTCAACCTCCATTTTTCCAAGGATACAACTCAAATGCAACATGTGCTTACCATGGAGGAGTTCTAGGGCATTCCATTGAGCATTGTAGGACCTTGAAACATAAGGTGCAAGGTCTAATTGATGCGGGCTGGCTGAAGTTTAAAGAGAATCGCTTGTGAATTCTGACGTTGGCAAGCGACACTATACATGGGGCGATTTTGAAGATTGTTGTTAGATGTCTCCAATGGCTCATTAGGATTTTCAAGTTTATGCCATTACTGTAAACAACAGTTGCAATGCTAATAACATGGATAAATTTGACATCCTTGTCTCTCATCCTCTCATAATTACATCTTTGCTTATTTAACTTCCACTGGAATGTGAGTGTAAGTCGTTGGTTTGTTTGCTCAAAGCGACTTGCGCTCCTGAGTTTTGACTTCCAAGACTATTCAATCAGAAATTTCTCGTTTGGTGAGGGTGTTGTAAAATGACGAGTAAAGTTCAAGACAAAAAGTAAAAACAAAAAAAAAACAAAAACAAAGAAGTACAAAGAAAAAGGGACGTTTGATTGACTGTGTTTCAAATAAAAAGTATAGACATTCATGTGACCTCATTTTATCATTCCTAAGAGTTTGTCTTTTTGAGAGAAAGGTGAGTTATCAAGAACAAGAGTCATTTGCTCCCTTTGTCATAGACTCAATGTCTATCGATTGAGTCTACTGAAGTCTCCCTTTGCTATCCAGAGACACTCAAGTCCGGTGGCACGCAGAGACCAATATGGTCATCTACTCCCTTTGTCGAAGACTCAATGTTTGTCGATTGAGGCTACTGAAGTCTCCCCTGCTATCCTGAGACAACTGAGTCTGGTGGCATGCGGAGACCGTCACGGTCATCCACTTTTATCGCTTTCCAAGCACCAAGGCTTTTGCTGATACACCTGATGTCTCTTATGCTCTTTCTTTTGACAGGTTTCCCTGATTGGGCTAGTGGTCGATCAGGTGGAAAGTCAGCTCAAACGAAATTAGTGTCTTATCTTTACTTTCCTTTTACCTCCAATAAAAGATAAATAAAGAGGGGCAATTGTCATACCCTAATTTTGTCCGGGAACAATTTTTCATCAAAATGCGGATTTTCGCCAATCAAATTGAGCTACTTAACATCAATCACTCCACAATCCGTAGGGTTTCAAGACGTTACGGAAATAAATGAGTAAGATACTCATAATGGGGGCAATTTTTGTCAACGTGGGGTTTTTTTCCAGCCGAGTTGAGCTGCTTAACAGCGATCACTGCGTGATCCGTAGGGTTTCATGATGTTTCAGAAGGAAGTGGGCAAGAAACTCAAGATAAGGGCAAAATGGTCCATTATGGAACATTCCTTAGCCCCTGGGCCCACTAGATAACTTAGGAGGGAAGAAACCAGCTCGCCGAGGCGAGCAAGTAGCTTCTGGAATAAGCCACCAGCTCGCCTGGGCGAGTTGGGCGGCAAGCTCCTCCCCCTATTTTACGATAAATAGGCGTGGGAGGCTGAGGGGAAGGGGTTCAGCACCCTTGGCAAGCATATTTCACTTAAAATTAGTGAAAAAGAAGGAGAAAGAAGAAGAAAATCAAGGTCGAGGCGCTTTCGTAACGTTTCCATGAGCGATTCCTACACCGTTCGTTGTTCTTTCTTCGGTCGTTCTTCGTTCGTTCTTCGTTCTTCATCCGATTAGTGCTTGCTTTTAAGGATTTGAATTTGATTTATGGACTCTTAAGGGTCCCCTTTATTGTTTTGTGCATCTTTATCTCCTTCTTTGATCATCGGTGATCTTTTTCTTTGTTTAAAGCGAGTTTCGACCGATCGTTTGTGTTGTAATCTCACTTAATCACTGTTTAAATAAGTTTCGACCGATCGTTTGTATAGTAAACTCTTTTCATCAATGTAAAATAAGTTTTAATCGGTCATTAGCGTCGCAAGTTATCTCTAAAAAAGGATTGAAGATTAATCAGCCAAAACCAAATAAAACCAACTCATAAACTTCTTCATTTCGTCCAAAAAAAATCGAGAGATCGTTCAAAGGCCCAACGCCTTAACGTTTCTCTCCCTTCAAAAATCAAGAGATCATTCAAAGGCCCAACGCCTTGACGATTCTCTCTTTTCAAAAATCAAAAGATCGTTTCAAAGGTCCAATGCCTTAAACGACTTTTGTCCATAATTAAAATCAATATTTCAAAAAGATAAAATCAATGTTACAAACAAACCTTCAGTTCTTAAAGAACTACGTAGGTCTTATTTCCTCATCGCACCGGAGGATATGTAGGAGCAAGGGCAATACCCTTGTCGACCCCCAAAAAAAAAAAAAAATAAAATAAAATATATATATATATATATATATATATATATATATATATATATATATATATATAAGAGGAAATACATAAAAAAAGCATAAAAAGGGAAAATACATAATTTTGAAGTCATGTTTTGCACACTTGATTAGAGGCTACCATCCCTTATGACGGGCGCGTGGGGTGCTAATACCTTCCCCGTGAGTAAATGACTCCCGAACCCTCATTTTCAAAACACGCAGGCCATCATCTTTTTTGTTTTTCTAGTGTTTTCCTCAAATAAACGTTGGTGGCGAATTTGCGTGTTTTCCTTCCTTGGAAGACGCATCCATGAGTCTCGCGTCGCCCTCCCGCCGAAGGGCAGGTTGCGACACGAGTTATACTACATGAGAATACTTTTCATGAATCAGCAGGGTTGTGTTGATTACAACAGTATCAAAACTGTCAATGGAAAAATCTATGGCAGTTTTCAAGATGCATTTTATGTTTTGGGGTTGCTAATGAATGATAGAGAGTATATTGATGGAATTAAAGAAGCCAATGAGACAGGTTCCGGAAACCAACTAAAGTGACTTTTTGTTACAATGTTATTCATGAATACAATGACAAAACCAGATGTGGTATGGACTGCCAGATGGAATTGTCTACCAAAAGAGAAGACAACTAAATATTCTAAGTAAAGTTCATGTCACTTTTAGATTCATATGTCTAAATCTACAAACTGCTTATGTGGAGTTTTAATGTAGACTTTATTTTAAGCTTTACAAATTTAGTGTTTTTCCAAAATAATATTAAAATGTTTCTTTCTGCATTATATCTTATATATTAAAATGTACTTATGTTTGCAACACATACTTTTGTAAAGCATTTTTATTTGTTACAGGTCTTCACATTGAAGATAGTGAGTTGAAGGAGCTTTGTCTTATAGAAATTGAGAAGCTACTCAATTCGAATGGAATATCTTTAAAAGATTATACTTCTCTACCATGTCCAGATAGTTCTAACTTTGATTTCTATGAAAACAAATTCATTGTAGAACAACTCAATTATGACACAAATAAGTTAATTGAGCTCCATTCTACTCTATTGAAATTGTTGGCAGAAGAGTAGTTAGATGTCTACAATCAGATCATTGAAGCTGTGTTTTCTAATCCTTGCCAGATTTTCTTCCTTTATGGTTATGGTGGAATTGGGAAGACTTTCCTTTGAAATATATTGTTAGCTACTACTAGAGCCCAAAAGAAGATTGTATTGAATGTTGCATCCAGTGGTATTGCCAGTTTGCTTCTCCTTGGTGGAAGAACAACTCATTCCACTTTTTCAATTCCATTATTAATGACTGAGGAATCAACATGTATTATAGCTCAAGGTAGTCTTCGTGCAAAGCTTCTTATTGAAACTAAATTAATTATTTGGGATGAAGTGCCAATGATGAATAAATATCGTTTTGAGGTTTTGGACCGCAGTTTGTAGGATTTGATGCGTTGTAAGTGTAAAGAAAACAAATACAAACCGTTTGGTGGAAAAGTTATTATTTTAGGAGTTGATTTTAGACAAATTCTACCAATTGTTAGAAAGGGATCAAAATAAGATATCCTTAATGCATCAATTAACTCATCAAAATTATGGAATCATTGCAAAGTGTTGAAATTGAAACAAAACATGAGACTGACCACTGCCAACACAAATCACATAGCTAATGAGATAAAAAAAAAATTGCTAATTGGATTCTTCAAATTGGTAATGGTGACATAGATTCAGATGACAAAGGTGAAAGTGACATTGGAATACCAATTGATCTTTTGGTTTAAGACAATGATAAACCACTGCTTTCATTGGTTGTTTTTGTGTATTCAAACATATTGGAAAATTTGAATCTTCCAAATTTCTTTGAAGACAGAGCAAGCCTCATTCCAACTTTAGAAACTATTGAAGAAGTAAATTATTTTATGTTGTCTTTAATTCCAGGGGATGAAAAACAATATTTAAGTTCAAACTCTCCTTGCCATTCTGATGAAGATTATGAAATACAAGGTGATTGATTTGCACTAGAATTTCTGAATGAGATCAAGTGTTCATTAAATCTTTTGTAAAGCACATTATGCTCAAAGAATTCTTGGACAGCTTCTACAACATCCTTTTCAATGATGTCCAAACTTGCCTTGAAGAATTTTCCTCCATACCCATCAATATCAGGGCTCTTTAGATCACCAATCCCTTTAATAGCATTCTTTATTTCAACAACAGTTACAGGGGTAATTAGGTCAGCTCTCTGCACCATAGTCAACTGGGGTCCCTCCCTCATAGCATTAATATCAATCATGCTCACACTTTGTTCTCGAGTTCCATACAACTTACCATAAAATTCACAAACCTCCTTCTCTATATCAGCAGGATTCTGAATATAAGTCCCATTCTCCTTTTGAAGTTGACTAATGTGGGTAGCTACATTTCTAGAATTGAGGTAGGCATAGAAAAAAGCTGAATTTGTATCACCTTCTCTAAGCCAATCCAGTTTCATCCTCTGTCTCTGCATATTATCATTAAGTTCCTGCAGGTAGATCACTTCATCAATATACTTCTTCACCTTCTCAATATTCCCTCTATTCATTTTGTCCATAGTTAGCTCCTCCTGTGCTTTTAGTAACTCAGTCCTAGCTTGAACAATGGACATATGAAGATGAGAGAACTGTTTGCTCAATTTGATAAGAGGAGCCTGCAACCTCATAAGTTTGTACCAAAGTCTAACCATAGGTCTGCCAACATAAGCTTTATTCCAACTCTGCCTAACAATATCCTAATAACCAGCCACCTTTACCACACTATTAGTAAACTTGAATTTAGTGTGTAAAGTTCTATTATTCTTCTGGTCAGACAAACAAAGTAAACAGTGATCAAATATACTAGGAGGGAGAATCTCTAGTTTCACATCTGTATTATCCTGCAGCCAATCAATATTACCAAGAACATGATCAATTTTTTACTAGATAGTACCTATAGAATGTTTATTTGTCCAAGTAAAATATTCCCCTGTACTATCCTTCTCAAAAAGCCCAGCATGATCCATCAAATTCCTGAGATCTACATACTCTCTCTCAGTCACCAAGTTTCCCCCAACCCTATCCATGGACTTTGTCAAGTTGTTAAAATCACCCATAAGGAACCATGGCCCTTGTTGGCTATTATGAATGTGCTCCAAGTCCTCCCACAACTTCCTTCTTTGGTCCAGCTGATTCATAGCATAGATGGCTGTCATCCAGTTTTGGAAATTACCATTAACATCATAGACTCCACAGTGTATCATCTGAGATGTACACTTCACCAGTCTGATGTCCTTATAACTGTCATCCCAAAAAATCCAGATCCTGCCATTATAATGAGCTTGATAGTTGTCAAGGTACTTACCTCTGAGGTTAAGATAGTCTCTAACTTTCTTAGCTTTATCACACTTTACTCTAGTTTCTAACAGAATTGCAATTTTGGGGTGAAGGTTAAGGAGACGGGAGCTAGTCTCCCTTAACTTCCCCATTTTATTCAGCCCCCTAAGATTCCAAGAAATAATCATTGACCAGTGTTTTGAAACTCTATGAGATCCTTCAAAATCTCTAGAGCATCAAACCCATTATCACATAAGACTGAACCTGTAGAACTATCATTAACTTTCTTTTTTCCTCTTTCTCTACCACTTCTAATTACCTCAATCCATTTTTCCACAACTGCTTCAACATCCTTGTTTCTGATATCCTCAGCCACTGGAGAAGGAGTCTCAGCAGAGGTACTTGCAATATCCATACTGGTCTTTACTTTAACATTATTATCATTTCCCACTGCATTAGACCATCTATCATCAACCTCTTCCTTCTTAAATTCCACATTAGCCACAGATTGTTTCACTTGCTTTGGTTTCCATTGTTTCCTCACCTTAGGCTTATCACAGCTATGACCTACCTTTTGACACTTATTGCAAAATAGAGGTCTCCATTCATACTCAATTGCTTGTTGAATCTTTTCTCCTTCATTATCAGCAATGGTAATTGTTTGAGGAAGCTCATTTGTAATATCCATTTCAACAAGGATACGCGCATAGGACACTCGCAGTCTATTTGCAGTACACTCATCTGTCATAATGGGATTACCCAGGGCACTCCCAATCTTATTCAAGCTCGTATCACCCCACAATATGATCGGGAGTTGGGGAAGTTTCACCCAAATAGGTAGGGTTCGCAGTAGTTCATCCTTGATCTTAAACCCTGGCCTCCATTCTCGAATCAACAAAGGAATGTTTCTAATCATATACAGACCTCTCAGCAAACTTCATCATGATCTCTGAACGATTTAAAGCGTAGAATAAAATACCCTTCATCATTGAAATACATGTCCGGCAATTGAACAAAGTTCCAAGATCTAGTCATAAAATTCTTAACAGCATTCATACTTAAATCAGCTCCCATTGCATACAGAATCAAAGAAGATTCCCAGAACTTAACTTCAGATCTGATATCATCGTCTTCAATTAAAACTTCTATTTTCCCATCCACGACTTGGGGGGCTATGAACTTCATTGCTCGTCCCTTCGCCAGATTCCTGTTATCCTTTAACACATCAACCCAGAGTTTTCGACCTTCGTCCTGAGATTCAGCTTGATTAGGTTTTTCAGGTTCGAATTCCTTAGGAACCTCATCAACTATTTCTTCATCCCGAGCTTCTGGATCTTCATCAAGTGTTTCAATTTCCACAATTTCTTCATTAATCAATCTAGTATTGCTGACATTGTGGCTTCGCGAATCCGAATGATCTACCGGAGAAGAAACCACCAGAGATTTTGGTGTCGGAGGCACCGATTTTTTTTTTTGGGCGGCCGCCCTCGTCCCATCATAAAATAGTTGATGAGTAATAATTGAATATAGTTCAATAATAAAATAGAATTTATTTACATAATAGAATAATATTAATTTGAATTAATAATTTAATTCAATAATATCATTTAATATTTCTAGAAAAAAATGAATATAAGATCTTCACGTGTCATTATTTATAGAATCAACTTTCTTTTATAAAAACATACATTGTAGATTAAAAAAGGGTCATGTCAAAAGTCTAAATTTATGTTAGAAAAGTTACTTTTGTTCCTCAATATATAATTCGTTAACAAATATATCCCTGAAAGATCAAAATACAAAATTTAGTTCTTGAAAGTATAAAAAGTGCGACAAATATATCCTGCCATTAACTTCCATCTGTCACCGTTTATAAAGTCGCCTACGTGGCACATAAAGACATATTTGTCACGAAAATGATTGCAACGTGAATTGCCAGCATAGGGGCATATTTGTTATAATATTTTTTTGACTTTTCGTCTTTCGACTCCGCTGACAAATGTGCCCTTAAAAGATGAAAATACAAAATTTAGTCTCTAAAAGTATAAGAAGTATGACAAATATATCTGGACGTTAATAATAGATTGTAATTTATTATTATTATTATTATTATTATTATTATTATTATTATTATTATTTACTACTATTCGTTTAGTACTTATACAATATATTTTTGAATTGTCTTTCAATATATATATTATTATTATTTTGATTTCCTCATCAAACCTTAACATTTACTATTAAAGAAACTTTATCTTATATTTTATAATTTTATCAAATTTCTATTAAATTTCTCACTTTTAATCTGTAAAATTATTCTATGTCCCAATTCTAACTTAAGTACTCTAATATTTATATTGAAATTAATATGTCAAGTGTTTCGAGTAGAAAAAACACAACGAGCTGCATGACCAAATTTATTTATTTATTTATTTTTAAAAAATAATATAATCAACTATTTTTTTTAAAAAAAAGTCTCAGAAAATTTTAACTAGATAGAACTAAAGTGAAATTATAAGTTTTTTTCCTTAATCAATAAAATGTATATATATACCTCAAATGTGAAAGAATTTCGTGGATAAACCTTATGTGTTTGCATTCAAGACAAAACTTTTTATACATAATATGAATGAAATAAAAAATAGTTACTGACAAATAAAGAACCCAAATAAATTTAAATAAAAAATACAATAATGCTCAAACTAATACAGAGGTTAACTTCAAAAAAATTAAAACTAGTACAGAGGTTTATTATTTGCGGAACGTAGAATTGTATCTCTCGCTGATTTAGAGGCTGTTACGACCTTGCATTCCATTTGACATATTATGGAAGAGCCAATAATAAAGATTAATAATTAATTGAAGAAACCAAAAATTTCAAGAAATATAAGACTTTTATTCTTTTTTAAATGATAACTCAATTGATTAAATTTTGTGAGACTTTTTTTTTAATTCCACTTTAGTTTTATCTACTTTAAATTTTGTGATTTTTTTTTAAAAAAAATAGTTGATTCAATTTTTTTTCCAAAATAAATAAATTTAGTCTCGCAGCCGATTGTGTTTTTTTTACTCAAAACTCTCGACATATTATTTTCAATCTAAATATAAGGTTACTTAAGTTGAAATTGGGATATGGAATAATTTTAAAGATTAAAAATGAAAAATTTAGTAAAAATTTGATAAAATTATAAGATATAAGAGAAAGTCTTTTTTAACTGTAAAGATTAAGGTTTGACAAGAAAATCAAAATAATAAAAAAATATATATTAAAAGCCAATTTAAAAAATATATTACATAAGTACTAAACAAATATGAGCATTAAATTATAAACAAATAATAATAATAATAATCATCATCATCATCATCATCATCATTAGTCACAATCTATTATTAACATTCAGATATATTTGTCGTACTTTTATACTTTCGGGAACTAAATTTTATATTGTCATCTTTCAGGGATACATCTGTCAACGGAGTGAAAAGAAGAAAAATAAAAAAAAAATATTATGACAAATATGTCCTTATGCTGGTAATCCACGTTAGTCATCATTTCAGTGACAAATTTGTCCTTCTGTGCCACATAGGTGACTTTATTAATGGTGACAGATGAAAGTTAACGGCATGATATATTTGTCACACATTTTACACTTTCAGGGACTAAATTTTGTATTTTCATCTTTCAGGGTGCATTTGTCAGTAAATTACACATTGAGGGACAAAAGTGGCTATTTACCATTTTTTTTATGTTTCCTTGTTTTACCTGTCTCTCAAAATTACTTGGTCATTGTTGACTAAAGACTTGTATCAAGACTTTGAAGACTCGTTGATAGTTGATCTAACTGTATTTAAATTTTATAGGCAAAAATAATTAGCTAGCTTTTTTGTGAATTAAAATTACACATTTCTTATTCCTTCTAATAATGAAAAGTTGAAACATTATACACAAAGATTATAAATTTTCTTTGAAAACACAGTAAAAATCTAATAAATTGGAACTCAACAGCCTTAAAATTAAAGTTTGGATATCCTAATTTATGTTCACATTTTTTTTTTGGTCGTTTGGCATAACGTCTCAACATCAGTTTTGTCCATTAGGGACGAAAGGAAGATTCAGATTGGAAGGACTTGGCTACCTATAAATTGAATGTAGAAAAAACAAGTAGACTTTGTGACCCATAATTAGTGTCCGTATAATGTATAACATTTGTTCAACACGTCAACATCTATGGCATCTTCCTCACTTCTACCACGAAAGACTAACTGAATGGTCCTCGTACATGATACCCCTATAGGACACATCAATTCAGTTTGACATTCACTAAGGAAGGAGAAGGGAGGATAAACTATTGTCTTGTATGGGGTTCGTTTCTCTGTCCAAATATTCCAATTTGGAGGGAGTCAAGATATGACTTAAACCGTCTTTGTTTTGAAGGATGAAAATAATATATAAGAGAATTTATATATTTTTTAATGTAGAATTTACATTTTTTTATATTGTACTTTAATTTAAAAAAAATTCTTCTATTTTCATCCTCTAAATAAAACACACTCTTAAAGAGGGATTTGAAAGACTTAAAGAAAATTTTCCAACCCCTTCAACCATTTTTTATTATAAAAGAAAACTTGCAAATAAGAGAATTCATACCTCATAAGCCTCCCCCTCTTCCGTCCAAAAATCTTCAAAACAAACCTTAAGAGTATATTTGGATGGAAAAATTTAAAATTCTGAAAAATTTTAAATTTTAAGAATTTCAAATACTTCAATTGAAATTCTTTTATTTTCAAAATTTTGTGTTTGGATAATAAAAATTAAAATTATGAGATGAAAAAAATGAATGAAAAAAAAGAGAATATATGATTGGTGTGCTAGTTATACGTGTTCCTCTATGCTCACACCCGATCGATGTTTTAAGAGTTCAGACGGTGTTTCTTGAAGAAGAAAGTAAGAAGAGAATTTCAATTTCTCACCTTTTAGAAGGAAATTGAAATTCCAGATTTTTAGTTGTTTAAAATTCTGTTTTAAAATTTTAAATTTTTAAAATTTTAAATTCTTCATAAAAAACATCCAAACAATGAATTCTAAATTACAGAAATTCAAATTCTTTGATAAATTACGTTCCTCCATTAAAATTCTCTATCCAAACGCACTCTAAAAGTATTATTGATTTGATTTAAGTATTTTCTTACTTATAGTTAACCACTAATCAACCAATTATATATATAGAGAAAGGTTATATTTGGTAAGGCATTTCAGTTAATTTCTTCTTTTTTTATTAGCTTAAATCTTATTTGGTTATTCGGTAAAAAAGTTTTTAGTACCTTCTAACGTTTTTTGAAATGTTATTTGAAGTAGTATTTTTTAGAAAAATAGCTTCTAATTTTTAATTTTTTTTATATTTTCTCATTTTTATATTCTATACATTTATTCAATTTTCTTATTATCTTTTTTTAAATAAATTATAATTTTATTATTTTTATGTGATTTTATACTTTTCAGTTACTTTAAGAGCTGGATTTAATAAACACTTGTAATTTAATAAGTTATTTTTTTTAGTTTTCAACTATCAGTTTTTAGTTTTCCAATTTTTAATTAGTGTTACATAATCATATTTTCCAAGGTGACAGTAAGGGTTCTTTTTATTTTTTTAAAAACAAATAAAATTTTAAAATGATTTTTGAAATGATAGTAATTATTGCCTATTTCAAATTAATTATGTAATTTATGGTATATATAACATATAAGGCATAGTTGTATTTGGTTAGTTTAATTTTATATGCGATATGCATTAAATCATTAATGTTCCTGAATATTTGTGCTTTTATCCCATTTGTAGCTTATCCTTGGAATTCCACCATGTTAGTAGATAAAATTTGGACGAAGTCAGCTAGAACGAAATTGTGATCCGAATGATAAACTTGACAATTGGTGTAGAATTTATAACCTTGCTTGACACGATGAAGGTCCGTGATCCTCAGAATTTCTGCCTTCTCTTTAGGACTCAAGATAAATATTTATTTTGAATATTTCATTTTTATCTTTAACTTACGAGCGATTTGTCATTTGCTCCCTCTCTAGCCGGGTTCTTTCAAGGGGATTATTAAGCAGATTGGTGTTATCGGTTCAAAAGATTGTTAGTTTCTGTCAAAAAAAATAAAAATTGTTAGTTAATGTAAATGTATATGTGACAAAATTTTGGATTTAATGTTTCAATATTTGTTTTACGATTTTGGACTTTATAAATTGAATAAATAATCTCTGTAATGAAAATGTAAAGTTCTTTAGTCGTGCTGTGTATAATTTGTTGATTTTTATTCTTTTGTAGCTTATCCTTGGAATTATATTTGAGTAGTCGTAGAATTTGGACCAAGTCAGCTAGAAGAAAACATGGATCACAAATCGTCGTTCTAGCTAAAATTGTTGAAGATGTGAATATTAGATATCAGACTTAGACTTTTATGTTACTTTTAGGAAAAATAAAAGTCAAAGTTGACTGAAAGGATAAAATTATTTTAATCTTATTTTTTAGGTATGATCTCTTAATGATTTTATCTTTTTGTTAACTATTTTAGTTATTATGTTTATAAATACGTTGATTCATATATGAATAAAAATAAATATTTGCCATCTCAATTTTCTCTATGTTTCTTTTCATTGTTCAACACTAGTTATTATTAACAAAAATTAAAACAACATATTACTATCAAAACTCTTATCTTTGAGGGATATGTGAGTTGAGAGAAATCATAATAGAGGGAGAAACATCATACACAACAGGTCCACTGCCACTTTTGATGGTGGTGAGAAGTATGAATTATATCCCTGAACTACCTTTAAATCCAACGATGACTCAAATGAAGAATCACAGAGAGAACAAAAAAGGCTAAGGCGAAAAATTTCATTTTTCTCTACTGTGTCAAAAATCATTTTTACAAGAATTATGAACTTTAAGTCTACTAAACAAATTTGGGATTATCTTAAATTAGAATATCAAGGTTGTGGAAGAACCAAAGGCATGCAAGTACTCAACTTGGACAGAGAATTCGAGATGCAAAGCATGAAAGAGACCGAAACAATTAAAGGCTACGCTGACCGATTGTTAGGCATAACAAATAGTGTGAGTGAGAACCCGACTTTGTGTGATTTAGTGGAGAAATAATGCACATGTAGAGAGAGTGTGAGAAGAAAAATTGTGAAACAAAGTCACCTTGTTGAGAGAAAAATGTCTTTGTGTGAGAGTGTTATCATTTCTTATAACCATTGAGTGGGGTACTTGGATTTGTAGAGTGATACACTATTCGGGAAGGGTTATAATCTTGTAATCATTTTTGTGATTGGAAAATACTTTTTGAGACGATTCCCTGGACGTAGGCAAGAGGTGTCGAACCACGTTAAATTATTATGTTTATTTAATATTTTTTCTACAATGTAATATTTGTATGTTCTCAAGATCCTTTTTGAGTTATCAAGATCCTTTGTTGAAAATTTTATTTGTGAAAGTATTAATTACCCAAATAAAAATAAGTCTTTGCAATCTCAATTTCATCTATGTTCTCTTTCATTCTTTAACACTTTATATATATCTGTTGTTATTAACCAAAAAAACAACAAAAATTAATATAAAAACGTCATAATCAAAATTTGAGTTACATACATATGTAAGTCAATAATAAGACATAAGTTATATGAATATTCAATAAAAAAAATATTGAATTCACGCTAGTGCATGCAAACAATATAAATATTAGAGCCGCTTTGCTTAGAGAACCAACAACTCCTTAGAAAACTTGTTTCCTATATGCATACTGTGATCATGGATACTGTCACTTTGATGATGCTTTTGTTGCATCTTTGTTGCCTTACTTCACTGATGTTTAAATTTGGCATTTGCACAGGACCCTCAGACTCAGAGACTTTCTGTGTTCCTAGTGAACGTGAAGCGCTTTTGAGGTTCAAGCATCATCTCAAAGATCCTTCAAACAGGCTCTGGTCTTGGAATGCTTCCAATACCAATTGTTGTGATTGGACTGGAGTTGTTTGCAGTAATGTAACAGCTCACGTCCTTGAGCTTCACCTCAACACTTCACCACCTCCACTGCCTTATTCCAATAACTCTGATATTGAATATGAAGAAGCTCTTGATGCTTATCATAGCTCAAAGTTTGGTGGTGAGATAAAACCTTCCTTGCTTGAGTTGAAGCATTTGAGTCACTTGGACTTAAGCGGAAATTCTTTTGGGTTTGTGCAAATTCCTAGTTTCCTTTGGGAAATGACCTCCTTGACTTACCTTAACCTCTCTTGTGGGGGATTCAATGGGAAGATTCCTCATCAGATTGGGAATCTTTCTAATTTGGTCTATCTTGACCTGAGCTATGCAGCCAGTGGGGAAGTTCCATATCAAATTGGGAATCTCACAAAATTGCTTTGTCTTGGTCTTCAAGGTTTAGACTTTCTATTTGCTGAAAATCTTCACTGGCTTTCAGGTCTTTCCCAGCTTCAGTATCTTGAATTGGGAAGGGTAAACCTTTCAAAATCATTTGATTGGCTACAGACTTTGCAAGCTCTTCCTTCTTTGATGGAGTTACGCTTGTCACAATGTATGATCCATCGTTATAATCATCCATCCTCAATTAACTTTTCTTCTTTAGCCACTCTTCAACTTTCCTTTATTTCTTCACCAGAGACTTCTTTTGTCCCCAAGTGGATATTTGGACTCAGAAAACTAGTTTCTCTTCAATTAAATGGTAACTTCCAAGGCTTCATTCTTGATGGCATTCAAAGCCTTACACTTCTTGAAAATCTTGACTTGTCTCAGAATTCATTCTCATCTTCTATACCCGATTCGTTATACGGTCTTCATCGTCTCAAGTTCTTGAACCTACGATCCAGCAACTTGTGTGGCACTATTTCTGGTGTCCTGAGCAATTTGACTTCTTTGGTCGAACTTGATTTGTCATATAATCAGCTTGAAGGAATGATTCCAACTTATTTGGGAAATTTGACTTCTTTAGTTAGGCTTGATTTGTCACGTAATCAACTTCAAGGAAGAATTCCAACTACTTTGGGAAATTTGACTTCCCTGGTTAAACTTAATTTTTCACAAAATCAACTTGAAGGACCAATTCCAACTACTTTGGGTAATCTCTGCAACTTAAGGGAGATTGATTTCTCGTATCTCAAACTCAACCAACAAGTTAATGAAATTCTAGAAATTCTCACTCCTTGTGTTTCGCATGTTGTCACAAGACTCATAATTTCGAGTTCTCAACTTTCTGGCTATCTGACAGATCAAATTGGGTTGTTTAAAAATATTGTCAGAATGGATTTTTCTAACAACTCAATTCATGGTGCACTTCCTAGATCATTGGGAAAACTTTCATCATTACGCATTCTTGATCTTTCCCAAAATCAATTCTATGGAAATCCATTTCAGGTTCTTAGATCACTTCATGAATTGTCATATCTTTCAATTGATGACAATCTGTTTCAAGGAATTGTCAAAGAAGATGATCTTGCAAATCTTACAAGTTTAAAAGCTTTTTTGGCATCAGGGAACAATCTCACTTTAGCAGTGGGTCCCAATTGGCTCCCTAGCTTTCAGCTATTTGAATTGGGCATGAACTCGTGGCAATTGGGTCCTAATTTTCCATCATGGATTCACTCACAAGAGGCTCTTCTATCATTGGAAATTTCTAACACAGGGATATCAGATTCTATCCCTGCTTGGTTTTGGGAAACATGTCATGATGTTTCTTATTTGAACCTCTCTAATAATAATATCCATGGCGAGCTTCCAAATACATTAATGATTAAATCTGGTGTTGATCTAAGCTCAAATCAATTACATGGAAAATTACCCCATCTAAATGATTACATCCATTGGTTAGATCTTTCGAACAATTCATTCTCTGGATCCCTGAATGATTTCCTATGTAAAAAGCAAGAGTCGTTCTTACAATTTCTCAATCTTGCATCGAATAATTTATCAGGGGAAATACCTGATTGTTGGATGACGTGGCCATATCTGGTTGATGTAAATTTACAAAGCAATAACTTTGATGGGAACTTACCCCCATCCATGGGTTCATTAACTCAGCTACAAACTTTGCACCTTCGTAGTAACTCCCTCTCAGGAATATTTCCTACCTTTTTGAAGAAAACAAATATGTTGATTTGCTTAGACCTTGGGGAAAATAGCCTTACAGGAACTATTCCAGGATGGATTGGAGAAAAGCTCTTAAACTTGAAGATTCTTCGCCTTCCATCAAATAGATTTACCGGTCATATTCCTAAAGAAATATGTGATATGATTTTTCTTCGGGATTTGGACCTTGCAAAAAACAATTTGTTTGGAAACATACCAAATTGTTTAAACAACTTGAATGCCATGTTGATTAGGAGTAGAAGTGCAGATTCATTTATCTATGTCAAGGCATCCAGCTTGAGATGTGGGACTAATATAGTTAGTTCACTCATATGGGTGAAAGGAAGAGGTGTAGAGTACAGAAATATTCTTGGCTTGGTGACAAATGTTGATCTTTCTGGTAATAATTTATCTGGTGAAATTCCAAGAGAACTTACAGATCTAGATGGACTTATTTTTCTAAACTTGTCCATCAATCAGTTGAGTGGCCAAATCCCACTAAGTATAGGGAATATGAGATCATTGGAATCCATTGATTTCTCATTCAATAAACTTTCAGGAGATATTCCTTCAACCATATCAAACTTGAGCTTTCTCAGCAAGCTTGACTTGTCTTATAATCATTTAGAAGGGGAAATTCCAACAGGCACTCAAATTCAAACCTTTGAAGCATCAAACTTTGTTGGAAACAGTTTGTGTGGCCCACCACTACCTATCAATTGCAGTTCTCATTGGCAAATATCTAAGGATGATCACGATGAAAAAGAGAGTGATGGGCATGGAGTGAATTGGCTCTTTGTGAGTATGGCATTTGGATTTTTTGCGGGATTTTTGGTAGTGGTTGCTCCTTTGTTCATTTTTAAATCATGGAGGTATGCCTATTATCGTTTCCTTGATGATATGTGGCTCAAAATGGAGTCTTGTTGGTGAATGTACATTTTTAATATATCACTAGAAGAGTATTCATGCGATTGCCAGTTTTTATTGATTCTCACGCATGTTTTAAAACTACTACTAATATATACTAATAGTAATAAGTTTTTTTTGGATGCATGTATATACTAATAAGTTGATATATACTAATAAGTTTTTTTTAATACATGTTTATAGAAAATGTTGAGTATGTGTGATTTGTTAAAATATAATTGATATTGAAATTAATTACATGAAAATTTAATTCAAGTAATTAATTAAATTATTGATTATAGGCATGTTATTTTGTGTGACAAGTTTAGTAAAAATTTGAGTTTAAAATCTAATTCTTCCACGTACAATGTAAAATTACATTGTGTAAGATTAGACAATATAAATTCATCTTGTGTAAATTAAAATTGAGCGTGATTAATTTAAATTACATATTTATCTGGATAATTAACCCTATCACTTATATTAGTTACCTCAAGATTAACTAATTTTTGGTAAAAACAAAATTAATTTTTTATATCTAAATTCTACTTTAATCATTTATGGGCAAAATTTGAAAAACTAAACCACTCATTTATGCCCCTACCTGTTCGGCCAGCACCACCAGCGCACATCCATCACCTTTCTTGTTTCAAATCACATATCATGTCCAAAAAAACCGCATTAACCATTGAATAATCCACCTCCCTCAAGTACTACTTGAACAAGCAGTAAGTTTCTTTTAACACTCCAAGACCACTTATAAACCAATAACAAAATATGTTGCTCATTATCCTACTCTGGCCGTGACATTTAAAGAGAGAAGGGAGAACAAGTTTAACTTTGAAGTGGAGTTCTTCCCTTGTGCTAAGTTTTCGTAGCCTTCAAGTGTTGAAATTCACTCATTTTCTTCATTTTTCTAGTGCACCAACTAAGGTATGGAGGGATTGCTCATTCTTCTCTAGCCTTACTTGTTCTATATATGAAGTTTTCTTCGTGAATATGTGAGCTATGAGGACAGTTAGGGAACTGATTCTAAGGTGCACAAGTTAAACCAAATATGTTATTAGAAAAGGAAGGAGAGAAATAAGATTGGAAAAAAATATTGTACTTTTTTTTGAACTTATGACTTTTATATTCTATTTTAATTCAAAAAAATTTCTTCTATTTGTATTTTTTTTTTCTTCTAAACCAAACACAACTATGAAAGTTAAAAGCTCCAATCACCCATTCACATTCACACTTACACCATTATTGGTTTATATCGAGACTGTTACAAGCTTATACAAATAGAAAAGAGAAAGAAAGTAATTGCATTATTAGGCTAAAATAAAATCTAGAGAAATCAACACTAATTTCTAAAGCCATTTGAATATTAATTTAGCAATAGTTTCTAATTATATTTGAATACTGATTAAGCCACAGTTTCCGGTTACATATGAGCATAATTGTATACACCAATTGAAGAAAATTAAAATAGGTCTCTCAATTCGGCAATTAGTTGTCGTCGTTAGAGTGAAGAGAGGAGAATGTGAACCATGGAGGCCTCAACCTCTTAAATAGAAGACTTGTGGCCACAACATGGTTGGTTGGCAAGAAAGACAGAATGTGAGAGAAGTGTGAGCTAATGCTCTTCACTTTTGTAAATGATTCCTATCAGCAACCAATTTGTTAAGGAGATTGACTCCTTCACATCTTCATAGCTGCAACAACTTGTTTAATTAATCAAGGAAATCACAATAGTTGAAGATCGTTACTGACAATGTTTACAAATGGTGGAACAAAGCATCAGAGGGGCCGAAGAAATACAAGACATGGTTAACGACTTCCATCTGACTACATGTTACGAACAGAACATAATGCAGGAATTAAAGAGCTGGTTTCGAGGCACCAGAACCTTCAAAGGAAGAAGAAGAGCAGAGAGGAGAGTAATTTGCTAATTTCATTCATATCATGCTGCTTATTACATGCTATTGTATTTATACTGATTTCTACATAATAGATTTTGTCCTTTTGTGCTAGAGGAAATCAGAAATCGTTATTCTTGTCTTCCTTGCTGGCAGCACAGATCATTCAGCATCATTCCTCAGGATCACACGTAGTTCTTAAGGTAAGCAGGCTTGACATCTTTCTTTTGGTATTGACTGCTGCTTGCACCTCCTTTTCTGATTAATTTGCACCCTTCTTTGCTGTAGACACCCCTGTAGTTGCTATGTCTTGATTCGCATTTATTTCTTCTGAATACACCGTGTCTGCTATGCTATCACGCTTCCCTATCACTGCATCTACAAGATGGTACGTGCTCAAGGATCTAGCAGAAACAAGACCGCAACAATCTTAGAAACAAGAAAAGATGCCAACAAGGCAAAAGCAATTAGCAGTATGAGTAGAAAGAAACTAAAATAGATGCATTACTTCTTCTTTCAAGTGTATGTTTTGTGGGTGTGTTCTTGTGGTTCTTTTGATGGAGAGTATTGTGCTTTGTGGTTATAACCATGACCACTGAAGAAACAGAGAAAAAAACAGAGAGGAAGGGGAATTGAGTCTACTACGTTGTCTAATTTTTTAGTGTTGGAGCAAAAGGCCACAACTATTGACTTATAAATGCCAGTCCTCATCAGGAACAATCCCACCATTACAATGTTTTATAAAATAGTTTTGTAAACATAATTTTAATGTATGAGGATGTTTATTATATATATATATATAAGTGAGAAGATAATCCGAAGCTCTTCAGATTTCCATTTTCATACTTTGTGTTGCCTGTGTAACAGTATGGCTCTTTTTTCACGTCATTCCTTTTTAAAATCAATTATTTAGATTTCCCAACGTTTGCAATGAAAGGTGCGTGTGATTGCATGATTATAAGGTAATTAAGCTCAACTACCCTTTCTTTTTTTATTTTCCTCTTACATGCTTCTTTCTTTTGATCCTTGTTTGTTTTCTTTTCTACCTTGTCTTTTGTGATATTTTATTTAATTCATTGATTTAAATAAAGAAATGATTAAGAAAAATAATGAATTTAAATACATTTTAGTGAATGCATTCTTATATATATATAAATTTTTCAATTACTCGGTGTTCTTAAATCTTCCTAATCAGTTCTTCTGATCTCCTTGACAATATAACAAAGCAATAATTTTACTAATGCACGTAAAAGAAATAAATAGAGTTGAGTTAAAATTCAACGTTACCTTAGCATTAGCCATCAAGCCTGAGGGCTCATTTTAAGTATCTATAAAAAGTGTTAAATTTTTATTAAAAAAAAAGGAAAGTTAAAAAAATTGCTTCCCTCACATGTGTCACACTATAGTTATTCCCACCGCTTTATCACTGCCATACTTTAAAATAAAATTTCTAATTTTCAATCTAATGCTAATTTATTTGCAGATGACAATATTATTTTTTCTCGAGCAACTGAGGAAGCAATGAAGATTTCCACTATCCTGAAATCCTATGAAGCTTATGGTCAAAAGATCAACCAGCAGAAGACTGAACTCTCATGCAGTCGAAATGTGCCTACCACCAAAATCAATGCGCTTGAGATGCTTCTTGGAGTAAAGGCAGAAAGGGAGACATTGATAAAATCTGTGGTACAAGCTATTCCCACATATGTGATGAGTTGTTTTGAGCTTCCTATGGGCTTATGCCAAGATATCGAGTGCATGATTGCTTGCTTCTTTTGGGTAGGTGGTTTGAAATCCAAGAAGATACATTGGATGAGCTGGGGCAAAATGATAAGGAAACGAGTCTTGGCTTTAGAGTTGGACGACTCTTTCACAGGACAATGCTAGCTAAACAGTGGTCGAGGATAATTCAGAATGAGGGATCTTATGGCCAAAGTGATGAAGGCTAAATGTTTTCGAAATTGTGAACTAAAATAAATTAAAAATAATTTTATTTAAAAATAAATAGAATTTTAGAAAAATAATTAGGTTTTTTAATTAAATAAATAAAAATAAATAGTTTTATTAATTAAAATAATGATTTTAAGATAAATAAAATAAATATATATTCTTAGAAAATAAAAATAAAATATTTTATTTATTTATTTCATAGGGAGTAAAATAGAATTTCTTTTTATAAAATAGTAAAATAAAAAATAGAATAAATAATAGGTTCTCCCTTCCTCTCAAATCCGTTTTGTCTTTTGTCTTTCAAAACCTTCTCTTTTTCTAACATACACTCAAACCTGTCCTAGTAAAACTATGATCTTGGACTTATTAATCGTTGGATTATTGTGAGATTTTAACACCAGGCTTGAAACTCATTTTTGCACATCCCCACCATTGGGAATTGCAAAGTAATACTTGCAGTGATAGAAATATCCCTCGCACGTAACTCTTATTTTTCTCATATACACTCAAATTTGTCCTAGTAAAACTACAATCTCAAACCCGTTAACCATTAGATCATCTTGAAATTTAAACACCAGGTTCAAAATTTATTTTCGCACACCCCCACTGTTTGATTTGTGAAATGATATCTCTTGTGAGATAAATGTTCCTCGCACGGAGACAATGAAATGGAAGCTCCAATTCGTTCTCCTTCTCCTTCTCTCTAGGATTTTCAGGTTTATGCTATTATTGTAAACAACAATCACAATGTTAATAATATGGATGAATTTGATGTTGTTGTCTCTTATTCTCTCATAATTACATCTTTGCTTATTTAACTTTCACTGGAATGTGAATGTACGTCATTGGTTTGTTTGCTCAAGTGACTTGCCCTCCCAATTAGAAATTGCATGTTCTACATGTTTGGTGGGGGTGTCATAAGTGGCGAGTAAAGTTGAATAAACATTTGATTGATTGTGTTTCCAAATCAAAAATAAGAAGTATAGACATTCATGTGACCTCATCTTATCTTTCTTAAAAGTCGTCTTTCTTAAAAAAAAGATTTGTGAAGAGCAAGAATCATTTGACTTAATCTCTCAATTGAAAATCCTTTAAATTTTTCTTGTCCTTGAAAATTCTTTTTCGAGAACCTGCACAGTTTCTTTCATTTCTTCTTTCCTTCCATTTCTTCTTGCTACAAGGTTGTGACAAACGATAGTAGCAGATATGTCTGAACCCTACACTGGGGCAATGACACCACCTTGCATAAGCTTCAAGCAAACTAGGGGGCAAATAAGAAGTTCTCACCCGGTAGGTCGAAAACCCGAAAGGGGAGCCTAGGCAAAAGTTAGGGAAATAAAAAAGGAAAAAAAATCAGGGGCGTGTTATCAAAGGTTTTGTCCCAAAATCCAGACTGTAAAAGTCTCAAGTCAAGATTTGAAATGACACATGGTCGTGTTTCATCATCCCAAACACTAATTTATCCCTTGTTACCCCTTTCGAGCCCAATCATATTTGTTTTCTTTAAATAAATAAAAAACAAAAACCCTAAGTAGGAACCACTGTCGAACTGGCAGAAAGAGCAATGCAAACAACACATGCATGAGGTTTACCAAGCTATAGGTTGGGCAATAATGATGTTAAGAAAAAAAAAGCAGAAAGCAAATCCACCAAAGGCGAGCAAAGCAAAAAGAGACAAAAGATCTCCAAATTTTACAAGGAAGGCACAAAAGTGCAATAAGGATTAATATATAAGACAAAAGGAGTAGAGCCCAACCCAAAAAAGTTGAAATGAATAAAAGTACAAGCAAAACTCTCAAGGTTCTTACTCAATATAACCCTTAAACACTCTTTGAACCTCTATGATCCTTTCCTTCATAGCCCTCTTACCCCTGACCATGTTAGAAGCCCAATAAAGCCCATGTGGATCAAGGAATGACTAATTTTTCTTTTAAATTTGGATTTTGGAATGGAACTCGCACATGTGACACCCTCTACCCCTCACTTATATACTAATAAAGGAATAAAAATTCAAATATTAATTAAAAGTATTTTTAAAACATTTTTAAATACAAGTCTTTCAAAGGGGTAAAAGGCTCACATTCACTTTCTTCTACATCATATTCAAACTTGTCCAAATAAATAATAAAGTCATCTCGGCTCAAACAAGGTCGTCTAAGCTTCATACAATTAATACATAACTTATATTCTAATGTCACATCCTATCAGAGTGTTGTGTTCCCCCTCTAGCATGAGGTTCTTCATAGTCATCCACCTATTCATCTGTTCCCCCGAACACAAAGTTCAAGATCATCACAGGATCCAAACACAAACAGCAAACCGAGAGTGAGTTATCACATTCCTAACTACTAGAGAGAAACAAGACAACATATAGTAGCCAAATACAATTTACTTAGCATATCTCACATTATTTCATCACACGTCTCATTCGTTTTCACAACATTCGCATACTTAATAGTCAAAACACAATATCATCAAATCAATCACTATAGAACAATACACAAGCATTATGCAGTAGATACACTAAGACTCAAGCCTATATGCAATGTGGTACCATGTCAGTGAAAAACCTCGTCGGACGCCTAGGAGTACATGACAAGACAAATCACACACTAGCAAGTCAAGCCACTCTCACTAGGTAATATCATAGGGAGACCAGTCAGGGTCACAGTGTTTTGCAAGAATGCTCCAACCATATGAGATCAACATAGGCTTAAAGGAGCATTCAAACCGTGTGACCCCCAAGGCCTACACTCCGAAGAGTCCGTCAGGGCTTCTCCCTCCTGATTCAAGTCCAACCCAGAAAATATTTTAGCACATAGACTCTATCTATGAACTGTACAAAACACACGACTCCTCAATTGTTCTCAAAATAGTTTTAACTCGTCGCCCTAAAAGGGACTTAACATTAACTCGTCGCCCTTAAAGGGACTTAACATTAACTCATCACTCTTAAAGGGACTTAACATTAACTCGTCGCCCAAAAATAGACTTAGCATTAACTTGTCGCCCTTAAAGGGACTTATAGTCGTGTGATTGTACAATTCATAGTTCATACTTAATACAAACATCTCATCTCAATACACATGTATTTCATCATCCGTCACATGTTCAATTTATCACATAATCACAGTTTGAATCATCATTTCATAACCTCAACATAACAATTTATAAAAAAGATTTTATCACAACATGGGGTGTAAAACCCCTGAAATAGTTTCTCACAATTATATCAAAATCAATTAATCAAATTCATGGGTTAAACACAAAGACATCAAGAGCACTCAAGTTTATCAATCAATTCTCATCAGTACATCAATTGGTACATAGAACACAATAATATTGTATTTATAATCATAAAGAGAAAATTATAATTCAATAAACATCCCAAAATAAACCCAAATTTAGTTCTCTAAGGATCCCTACACATGTTCATTTTAACCCTCAATTGCGATAAACTCATTTCTTACCTCTAAGTGGACTCACGTGTCTTCTGACAGCGATAGAGACATCTCTAACAAGTTCCTAAGATTCCTCTGGTTGCTCTGATAGGGTTCTCAAACGTTAGAGAGAATGAGAAGGGATTGAAGCCTCCATTTGTACTATCTTCATGCGATTCCTTTTTCTCCCTCCGCGAATATTATCTCGCAAATCCCAACGGTTAAAGTGTGTGCAATTGAATTTCGAACAACATATCCAAATTTGACTACAATCCAACGATTAACGAATCTGGGATCGTATTTTTACCAAGACAGTTTTGGGTTTCTGCGAGAAAATAAAAGGCTATAATGCGAAAGGTTTTTCTCTAAGCTCAGACATGATTTTTAAATTCCCAACGGTGGCAATGCTCGGAATTGGGTTGCAGATGTGGTACTCAAATTTCACGATGATCCAACAGTGAATGAGTCCGAGATCATCATTTTTCTGAGACAGGTTTTGTGGGCTGCGGGAAAAAGAAAGAGTTTTGGGGAGGAGGAGAGGAAAAACGATAATGAGGGAAAGAAGAGACATCGTCAGTCTAAAAACTGACCTAACATCGCTATTTATACCTAGGTTACACACAAATTATTATTAATCTATTTATTTATTTTTATTATTTTATAAAAAAAAAGAAATTCTATTTTATTCTCCATCAAATGAATAATAAAATACCCTTTTTATTTTCTCTCAAACCATTAGTTTAATTAATAAAGTTAATTTCCCTTATTTATTTAATTATAAAACCTCATCATTTTTCTGAAACTCTATTTATTTATAAATAACAATTCTTCTTTTTTTTTAAATTAACTTACGAAAAATAGGATGTTACAGCACACGCTTGTGGTTGTTGAATATATATATATAAGAATCCTTGAGGTTTTGCACTTGAACATTTGAAAAGAAAACTCATTCGACCAGGAGCTCGTGGAAAATGCCCAAAGACAATTGTGATAGTAGGGTACATCTGATGTTAGCCGCTTATGCAGACTCCTTAGGATTCCTTTTGAATCCAAGGGTGGCCTTTTTCATATAAATTATTTCGGGATTAGCCCATGTCATCAAGTTTCAACAGGATCAACGGACCCTTGGCATCACTCTATGATCTTAAATCAGGAAAGTTTCACTTGGTCATATACCAGGTGTAACAATCCATTGTCATCCTTCAATGGTGCATGTGATTGATCCCAAAGCCTTATATTTTCTTGTTGTGCAGAATAATCGAAGTTTTTAAACAAAAAGGGACGAACCATAGGACCAATATTTCAGTTGATTGATTAAATGTCAAATGGCTCCACTACTGTCACCCAAAAATTGTCAAGTGATTAAATCAAAACATACACTCTGAGGGAGTCCCCGAAGAGATTTTCAAAAAGATAGGATGAGGTTGCATGAGTTATCACGTCTTTCAAAAAGAGACAGTTAATCTGTGTTTTCCAAAAAAATGTATCAAAATCACACAAAAAAAAGGAAAGAATGTCATGAGCATTGCACAATTTTCATGATTCAAAAACATTTTGCATTGCTAGATACAAAGCCTACATTTACTGCATTTCAAGATGAAGGTAGCATGCCTCTGCATTCCAAAACTCATGTTCATATCAGGCTATAAGTGCATAGATTTCTCTTTATATACCAATTTCCAAAATCCAATGTCCTATCTTTTGAGTTTAGAATGAGAAGCTCTCTCAAAGAGTCAACCTCTTGCTTTCTTATAAGGTTAAGCCCTTGGGGACTAGTACCTATTGGCATGTTTCATAGGACTCAAAGTCCTTGCCTTTATCTTTCATAGGACTCAAAGTCCTCGCCTTTATCTTTCATAGGACTCAAAGTCCTCGCCTTTATCTTTCATAGGACTCAATGTCCTCGCCTTTATCTTTCATAGGACTCAAAGTCCTTGCCTTTATGTTTCCATAGGACTCAAAGTCCTCGCCTTTATCTTTCATAGGACTCAACGTCCTTACCTTTATCTTTCATAGGACTCAACGTCCTCGCCTTTATGTTTCCATAGGACTCAAAGTCCTTGCCTTTATCTTTCATAGGACTCAATGTCCTCTGTCTTTATGTTTTTCATAGGACTCAACGTCCTCTAGTTTTATGTTTCCTTGGACTCAACATCCTCTTTCTTTATGTTTTTCATAGGACTCAACGTCCTCTGTCTTTATGTTTCCATAGGACTCAACGTCCTTTGTCTTTATGTTTTCATAGGACTCAACATCCTCTGCCTTTATGTTTCCTTGGACTCAACATCCTCTATCTTTATGTTTTCATAGGACTCAACATCCTCTATCTTTATGTTTCACAAGACTTCAATGTCTTCTACTTTATGATTTCAAAGACTTCAATGTCTTATGTCTTTTACGCTTTCAAAGACTTCAATGCCTTCTGCTTTATGATTTATAAGACTTCAGTATCTTCTGTCTTTTACGCTTTCAAAGACTTCAATGCCTTCTGCTTTATGATTTATAAGACTTCAGTATCTTCTGTCTTTTACGCTTTCAAAGACTTCAATGTCTTTTGTCTTTATGATTTATAAGACTTCAACGTCTTCTGTCTTTTACGCTTTCAAAGACTTCAATGTCATCTGTCTTTATGATTTATAAGACTTCAATGTCTTCTGTCTTTGATATTTTCAAAGACTTCAATGTCTTCTACTTTATGATTTATAAGACTCCAATGTCTTTTGTTTTACGATTTTTCAAAGACTTCAACATCTTCTGCTTTATCTTTCATAGGACTCAATGTCCTCATCTTTATTTTTTCATAGGACTCAATGTCCTTGTCTTTGTGTTTCTTAGGACTCAACATCCTCTGTTTTTATGCTTTCAAGGACTTCAAGTGTCTTCTGCTCTTATGCTATAGGACTACAATGTCCTCCATTTTATGTTTTGTAGGACTTCAAGGTCCTTTGTTTGGTATTACAAGACTTCAATGTCCTTTTGCTTTTTCGGTTTCTTTTTTTTTTTTTCTCTGGCATCCAGTTTTGAATAGCCAGATCGCTTAAATGAAATTAGTGTCATTATCTTTACTTATATTTTATTTTCAATAAAAGATAAGTAAAAAGGGGTAATTGTCAGACCCTAATTTCATTCGGGTATAATGTTTTGATCATTGCTAATTGAATTACAGTGTTTGGCACCGGTTGTAGTGCAAGGCCCAGGGGTCGCTCAGGGTTGATGATTGATTGTCAGATTCGAAAACAAAAGCCACAAGGAAAGTGGCAAAATGGTTATTTTCTGGAACTTTCTAGACCTAAACTCACCCAGGCCAACATTTGGCTCACCTGGGCCATGGGAAAGCTTCAGCCTTAAGCAACCAGCTCACCTGGGCGAGCTTCCCCTGCACCAAGTCGCCTTTTCCTATAAATAACCATGCAGGGGAAGGGTTTAAGGGGGCTGGAACTGAAGAAAGAAAGGAAAAACGCAGAAAGGAGAAAGAGAAGAAGAAAAAAAAAAGCTAAGGTGCTGCCGAATTGAACCGTGGATCGTTTCCTACATCATTTCTCTTGCAAGCCTTGTACCCTGTGCAATAGTCGGTTAGTTTTTCTTAAGATTTTGATGTAATCTTTGTACCCTTATGTATCCTTCTTGATATTATATATGTAATCTTTTCTACTCAAATATCACTTGAGATCGTTTCAAGGTCCAACGCCTTAACGACTCTTTGTTTGCAATTCAAATAAATCTTTTGAAAAAACATAAAATCAATTCAACACACAAACATTGAGACTTAAAGAACTACGTAGGTCTGATTTCCTCATTGCACTTGAGGATACGTAGGAGCAAGGGCAACACCCTTGTCGATTCAAAAAAAATAATATTAAACAAATAAAAATAATATTGTAAAAGAAAAGAAATTCACCGTTCATGGAAAAATAATTAATTTTGTAGTCACGTTATTTTTATTCCACACTCGATTAAAGGTTGTCGTTCTTCGTGATGAGCGTGTGGGGTGCTAATACCTTCTGATCGAGGTCGTACCCGAATCAAATAAACATGAAAATGCAGTAACTAGGAAGTGATCCTAGGTCGTTTCCCAACGAGCAGTGACAAACCAAATGTTCATAATATACTTGCAGTAACAGTAACGATTGAGGGGGGTTTGTTTGTTTTGTGATTAAAGAGCAGAACAAGTAAACTGGAATATGAAACTACTAATATTAAAAACGGGTTGTTTCCTCTGATTCAGAAGCCATTCTCTTATCCTGGGTTATGGAGAATTCGTCCCTAATAGTCAACCACTTAATCCAACCCTATTTCAATTTACTAAGCGAAAATCAACTTAGGGTTTTCAATACGTGATTAGGCACCACATACACCAGTTAGCCCTTCGTCCATCAAGCATGAACGCAAGTTAGGCTCAGAGGCAATTAATCGAACACGAAGCGTGCACTGATTAATATTCACGAATTTGGGATAACTGGTGAAGGGAAAACTGCCAGGAAACCACATTACAAGCGAAACCTCAAAGAGAGTTGGGCTTCGTCCTCAAAAGGAAACAACACCAGAAAATCTAGTCTTCCATGGATTCAAACAGAAAACGCAAATGAAACATGAAGCAGAAACGTAAATGAACAGAAACGTAAATGAACAGAAATGTAAATGAAACAGAAACGTAAATGAGAGTAGAAGAAGAAGCTAGAACAAAATTGTAATTAGAAGCAGAAAACGTAAAATTGCATTACGTGAACAGTAGCATCAAAGCAGAAAACGTAAAACCCTAAAGCAAAAGCTCTAAATAATGAATAGCATAACAGAATAGCCTTGCACGAATCCCAAGGCTGCTATTTAAAAAGAGTCACTCAAAGTCACTGGGCCATATTACAATACTCTGGCCCAAAACGAAATAAACACTGAACAACATAAAATAAAATTGCGAAATTTCCTAATTAGAAATTAACTAAGGTAAGCGCTGCTTTATTTGCCCTCTTCAAGTCCATAACCAAAATCCGGATTAAGCCCAATGTTTCATTAATTCCTGAAATTAGATTAAAAACATCAAATTAGCTAAATGAGCCCAAATAATAAAACTGTCTGATTAATTGACAATTAAGACCAATCAGTAATTAAAATGGTGCAAAAAGGGTTTAGAAAATAGAAGAAAATGATGGCACATCAAAACCCCCCATACTTAGCCTTTTGCACTCCTGGGCAAAATGAAACAAAGAACAAAATCCAAGGATATCAAAGAGAGACAAACAAAAACATTCACATATTTCTCAATGAACATCAAAGAATGAAAGGAATGGGTAACATCTAACATAAGGAGATCCAAAAAGTCAAGACATTCATGAAAATCATCCAAGCAACCCAATCATGGCAAAATAGTTAATCAGCTCAAGAATGAAAAGTGATAAAGCCTCACAAGATATACACTCTATCTCTCAAGTGTCTAGGCTACTATTTACCCTCAAAGCACCCATGAAAGCAAACACCACATAAACTTGGCAAGATTCTAAAATTGACAATCAACCCACAAACACAAGCACATGAGGATCAAAAGGTCTTTTAAGGTTGTAATGGGGCCAAGGACAAGGTATGGAGAAATATGGAATAAGTGGCTAAATCCCAAAGGAATAGAGGAGCAATGGGGAATAAGTGCATATTAAGAAAAAAATAAGAAAATAAAAAGAAGTAAAGATAAAAATTAAACATAAAGAGTAGAACCAAGAGTTTCATCATTCTTGTGCAATTTAAGATCTTATTCACTCAACTTTATTGCTTTTCCTTTTTCTTTTTTTCGAATTTTTTTTCTTTTTTTTCGATTTTTTTTTTTTTACTCTATAGCCTTTGAGAAACAACATTTCATTCAGCATGTCCAACATTTAATCAATATACAATGTACATCAAGTATGGCCCAAAATACATCATGAAGCATAGCCAACAAAACAAGTTATCCAATGAAACAAAAACCCCCCACACTTATTCCCAAAACAATTCCAAAGCTCCAAAATTCCTTAAGGATATGGTGATATCATGGTTTTTCATTTAAGGCTTGTAGTGAGCTTCAAAACAAGGAAAGGGAAACAAGGCTCAAAAGGGTTATCAAAGGAATTAATTCAAGGTAAGTCCATTTGGCTAGAAGCTTATAAGAACAAAATTGCCTCAATCATTTCCAAATATGCATGTGAATTAGGAAGCATCAACAAGAATCAAGCCAAGGCTATTGTGCAAGCAATCAATGGGGCAAAACACACCAAATGATTATGATGATGGATGGCTCAAATTCTCACAAAGGTAAACTCATCACTTTCAAATTGAGCTTTCAAAACTATCATGACATGTAGAGGAGAATCAAGGATTTCAAGTCACAAAATGTCAAGAACTTTTATTTTCAAAACAATTACCCATTTCTTGAACATATCCTATAATTCAAAGAAAAACATGCAAAGTCATACATGCACACAAAATTGACCCAAAATATTAAACTAAAAATCCGACGAAACTAACAACATTAACAAATTAACACAACTAACAAATTAACAAAACCAACAAAACTAGCAAAACCAAAGAACACTCCCCCCCCCCCCCCCCCCTACTTAAACAACGTCCTCAATGTAGCACAATTAAAAGATTAAAAACAATTAAATCATCAAAGAGAATCGGACAAGTGTAATAAAAGCAAAGAAGGAGATAGGAAAAGAAAAACTCCCTAAGTCATGGTGGAGGAAGAGTAGGGTGGAGTAAGGAAGTCTCTTCCACCACTACGTCCACTAAAGAAGGGTTCGTGAGGAATGGCTTAAGTCGATGTCCGTTGACCTTGAAGCTCTTGTTTGTGGAGTCGCTTTTGATCTCAACTGTACCATAAGGAAAAACATTAGTAACAACAAAAGGACCAATCCACTTAGACCGCAACTTACCACTTATGAGTCCAAGCCTAGAATTATACAATAACACTTTTTGTCCAACCATGAAGTCCTTTTTAACTATCATGCTATCATGGAACTTCTTGGTCTTTTCTTTGTAGAACTTGGCATTCTCGTAGGCTTCTAGGCGGATTTCATCTAACTCACTCAGTTGCAACTTTCTTTCCTCACCAGCTTGATCCATAGAGAAGTTGCAAGTCTTCACTGCCCAGTAAGCTTTGTGCTCAATTTCCACTGGAAGATGATATGCATTTCCAAAGACAACCCGATAAGGAGACATTCCTATGGGTGCTTTGTAGGCAGTCCGATGTGCCCAGAGAGCATCATCAAGCCTGGTACTCCAATCTTTCCTGCTTGGCTGCACAATCTTCTCTAAAATTCGCTTGATTTCTCGGTTAGAAATTTCTGCCTGTCCATTGGTCTGGGGGTGGTATGGTGTGGATACCCTGTGTACCACCCCGTACTTTTTAAGCAGGGCATGCATTGTCCTGTTGCAAAAATGGGTTCCTTGATCACTAACAATTGCTTTAGGTACTCCAAACCTGCAAAATAGATTAGACCTGAAAAAGTCTGCAACAACTTTAGCATCATTAGTTCTAGTGGGCTTGGCTTCCACCCATTTTGAAACATAGTCAACTGCAAGGAGAATGTAAACATAATCAAAAGAGACAGGAAAAGGACCCATGAAATCTATACCCCAGACATCAAACACCTCACAGAATAGCATAGGTTGCTGAGGCATTTGTTGTCGCCATGTAAGTGTATTTCCTGCTCTCTGACACTGCTCACAAGTGCTGCAGATCTTCCACGCATCTTTAAAGATGGTGGGCCAATAAAAACCACAACCAAGCACCTTGCGAGCTGTCCTTTAGACACCCAGATGACCTCCCGGTGCGGAAGAATGACAGAACTGCAGGACTGAGTCAGTCTCATGATCTGGAATGCACCGTCTAATGACCTGATCACTGCACAATTTCCACAAGTAGGGGTCATCCCAAATAAAATGCTTAGCATCACTTTTAATTTTATCTTTTTGGGCCTTAGATGCTAAGGGAGGAAAAACAAAAGCAACTAAATAATTGACAATATTAGCAAACTAGGGAGTAGAAAGAGAGTCAGAAATACTATACAGTATATACAAATGATCATTCGGGAAATCATCCCGAATAGGTGAATCTGCATCAGATACACGTTCGATCCGACTCAAATGATCAGCAACTAGATTTTGTGCTCCGCTCCTATCACGGATCTCCAAGTCAAACTCTTGGAGCCAGAACATCCATCGGATCAACCTAGGCTTAGAATCAGCCTTCTTCAACAAGTACTTTAGAGCTGCATGGTCAGTATAAACAATAATGCGGGTACCAAGCAAATAAGATCGAAATTTTTCAAGAGCAAAAACTATGGCTAGAAGCTCTTTCTTAGTAGTAGTATAATTCGCTTGGGCAGCATCTAAAGTCCTAGAAGCATAATATATCACCCTGGGCAATTTATCAATTTTCTAAGCAAGGACAGCCCCCAATGCATAATTTGATGCATCACACATAAGCTCAAAAGGGGTTGTCCAATCGGGTGCCTGGATGATGGGGGTGGTAGTCAGCGCTCTTTTGAGGCAATCAAAAGCCTCTTTGCATCTGTCATTAAAGTCAAACTCCACCTCCTTTTGCAACAAGTTGGACAGTGGAAGGGCTACTTTGCTAAAATCCCTTATAAAGCGCCTGTAGAATCCTGCATGACCAAGAAAAGATCGCACCTCTCGCACACAAGAGGGGTAAGGCAATTGTGAAATAACAGAAATTTTTGCAGGATCTACTTCAATACCCTTATTGGAAATAATGTGGCCTAAAACTATACCTTGCTCAACCATAAAATGACATTTTTCAAAATTTAGAACAAGGTTAGTTTCAATGCATCTATTCAAAACTTTTTCCAAACTATTCAAACAACCATCAAAAGAGGATCCATATACAGTGAAATCATCCATAAACACCTCTATGCAATTTTCTAAAAAATCACTGAAAATACTAATCATGTACCGCTAGAAGGTACCAGGGGCATTGCACAGGCCGAAAGGCATCCTCCTATAAGCAAAAGTGTCGAAGGGGCAGGTGAATGTGGTCTTTTCCTGATCCTCAGGAGCAATAGTAATTTGCATATAACCAGAAAAACCATCAAGGAAACAGTAGTGGGATTTACCTGCCAGGCGTTCAAGCATGTGGTCAATGAATGGCAGGGGAAAATGGTCCTTTTTGGTAACCTGGTTCAGTCTCCTATAGTCAATGCAGACTCTCCAACTGTTCTGCACCCGAGTAGGAATCAGCTCCTCCTTCTCATTTTTTTATCACTGTGAGGCCGGTCTTCTTCGGGACTACCTGGACGGGACTCACCCATTGGCTGTTGGAGATAGGATAAATGATTCCAGCTTGCAAAAGCTTGGTTATCTCCTTCTTCACTACATCAAGAATCACCGGGTTGAGTCTTCTATGTGGCTGTCTTACTGGTTTAGCTCCATCCTCTAAATTTATTCGATGCATACATGTGGATGGGCTAATACCAGGAATGTCCGCCAGGGTCCAGCCTATAGCCTTCTTATGCTTCTTAAGAACTGACAACAACTTCTCCTCTTTCTCATCAGCAAGGGAGGCAGATATAATCACTGGAAAACTCTTGCTATCATCCAAGTAAGCGTATTTTAAATTTGACGGTAGAGGCTTCAATTCTGGTGTGGTCGGCTGGACAGTGGTAGAAGGAGATGGTTTCTCAGCCTTTACCTCATAAAGAAAGTCAGAGGTATGTGTACTTCCTGAAACATGGTTAGTCCTATCTGACTCTATAAAATCAATCTCGAGAGGTAAAACACCACCACCAGACATGCAATCAATATCACTCTCAGATTCACTCTCAACATCAAATTCAGACATATGATCAAGTACAATTTCAGACTCAATGCATGAAGAGTGAGAGGCATGCAGATTAGAATAAAGATCATTCATGTATTCATCAAGAACATGGTCAATTATTTCAGCACGAAATACAGAAAGATCTTCAGATGGGTATTTCATAGCATCCAGAATATTAAAATGAACAGTTATATCACCAAACTCCATGGATAGTGTGCCTGCATATACATCTATCTTAGTTATAGCAGTTTTCATAAAGGGTCTGCCTAGAATGATGGGAACTGATCCTTGAGAGAATCCATCCTCCATATTCAGAATATAAAAATTAACAGGGAAAATCAGTTCACCAACTCTAACTAAGACATCTTCTATGAAACCAACAGGATAGGCAACACTTCTATTAGCTAAATGAATTACCACATCAGTTGACTGCAAGGGACCTAGAGATAGAGAATTAAAAATAGACAGAGGCATAACACTAACAGAGGCTCCTAAATCTAGCATGGCATTGTCAAACTTACTATTCCCTATAATACAAGGTATGCTGAATGTACCTGGATCTTTGCATTTTTCAGGAATTTGAGGAACAGATTTACCAATCAATGCGGAGACATTTCTGCCCATGCTAATTCGTTCACTTTCTTTAAGCTTCCGCTTATTAGTGCACAGCTCCTTCAAGAATTTAGCATATCTTGGAATTTGCTTTATTGCATCCAACAGAGGTATGTTTACCTCTACTTTTCTAAACGTTTCCAAGATCTCTTTCTCTGCCTCTTCCATTTTTTTGTTGGAAACTGCTCTTGGAGGGAATGGAAGAGGGGGAGTGTGCTGCTTCTGCAAATCAGAATTACCTGTGGAAGAAGATTCACCTGCACAGAAATTGTTAGGTAAATTTTTGTCATCACCTTTTTCTGGAGTAGAGTGAAGTTTGGCAGGTTCATTTCCAGATGAGGAAGGTGCTACGTGTTGAGGTCCTTGACACTGCTTTCCCGACCTCAATGAAATGGCACTGACATTTTTGGGATTTTGGATAGCTTGAGAAGGTAGCTTGTCAGAATTCAAGGACTATTGTTGATTCAATTGTGTAGCTAATTGTCCCATCTGATTAGTCAAGATCTGAATGGAGGCTCTGGTCTCTTGTTGAAACTGCATGTTCTGCAACGTCATTTGCCTCACGAGTTCTTCGAGGGAAGGTTGTGGAGGAGCCTCAACTGTTGGCTGTTTCTGGGGTTGTTGTTGTTGTTGGATTAGTGGAGGAATGTATGGTCTGCTTGGGCCAGCAACATTTTGGAAGGAAGGAGCAAGCTGCTGTTGTTGTTGTTGAGGGCTAGACCATCTAAGATTAGGGTGATTCCTCCATCCAGGGTTGTATCTGTTGTTGGAGAGGTCATAATTGTTCTGCTGTGGTTGATTTTGCTGCTGAGGTTGAGGAGGTCTATTGTAAATGTTTGCAGCATAAGCTTCAGGCTGCTCAATTGCTCCAGGTTGCTGCATGGAAGGGCAAAGGTCTGTATGGTGGTCAGCAGAGGAGCACAAACCACAAACCCTTGCGACAGGTACAGATTTCTGATTCAAGGCCAGCTGGGTTACCAAGTTAACCAATGCATCCAGTTTGCCTTCAAGCTTCTTAGTTTCAGATGATGCATATGGGTTTGTAGCTACCTCATGCACTCCTCTAATGACTATGGCATCATTTCTGGCGCTAAACTGCTGGGAGTTGGAAGCCATCTTCTCAATTAAATTTCTGGCTTCAACAGGAGTCATGTCTCCAAGGGCTCCACCACTGGCAGCATCTATCATACTTCTCTCCATATTACTGAGTCCTTCATAAAAATATTGGAGAAGAAGCTGCTCTAAAATCTAATGGTGGGGGCAACTGGCACATAGTTTTTTAAATCTCTCCCAGTACTCATACAGGCTCTCTTCACTGAGTTGTCTAATACCTGAGATATCCTTCCTGATGGTTGTGGTCCTGGAAGCAGGGAAAAAATTTTCTAAGAATAATCTCTTAAGGTCATCCCAGCTCGTGATGGACCTTGGAGCAAGGTAATACAGCCAGTCCTTTGCCACTCCCTCTAAAGAATGAGGAAAAGCCTTCAGAAATATGTGATCCTCTTGGACATCTGGGGGTTTCATGGTGGAGCAGACAATGTGAAATTCTTTCAAATGTTTGTGCGGGTCTTCACCTGCAAGGCCATGAAACTTTGGAAGCAAAAGAATCAGTCCAGTTTTAAGAACATATGGGACATCCTCATCAGGGTATTTGATGCACAAGCTTTCATAGGTGAAATCAGGTGCAGCCATTTCCCTTAGAGTCCTCTCACGGGGTGGAGGTTGTGCCATGTTCTCAGAATGTGCAAAATCAGAATGCTCAGAATCAGAATGCTAAAAATTATAATGCTCAAGATCAGGATGTTCAAAATCACCAATAACAGAATGCACAGATTCACCAGTAATGGAATGCTCAGAATGATCAAAAGGTATAAAATGATGCCTAACTAATCTGTGAAATGTCCTATCTATCTCAGGATCAAAGGGTTGTAAGTCAGATGGATTGCCTCTAGTCATACACTACATTCAGCATGCACACAACTAGTTGCCTTGTCATGTAAATAAAGGTGTAGGTTTGAACTACAGCTACCCTCAAATGATATCCAAATGACTTGAAATTTTGTGAGCAACCTTATAAAATGATGAGAAGATAGCACAAAAAATTTCAGACAAAAATTCAAAGTCTAACTATGAAAGCTAAAAATGGTAGGTTAAGAAAAATAAGTGAATAAAACTTGAAAAATAAAAAAACTTTTGACAGAATCGCTTTTTTTGAACGATGGAGACCTCAACCAGCCTACAGCAGGCTACCATAGTGTAGGAAATTTTTTTCTACCCCAAATGCATATATAATAATTGCGATTCTGATAACCGGAGCAAAAGTTATGGCCGTTTGAAGTTTTGACAAACACAAAATTTGCTAGTTTTTTGGAACTTTCAAATCTGACCAAACTAAAGGCTCTAGCTATTTTTCCCACAAAATATGGATTAAAAGAAGTTACCACAAAAAAATTCAGCCAAAAATAACAACCCTAGCTACTAAAACAAAAAATCACAAATGATTCAGCATGGGTGGTTGCTAAAATCCGTCGCTAAGGGATTTCTACTACTACTCTGGTTTGCCGCAAGCAGAAATGGTCGCTAAGTCCGTCGCAAAACACTATTCACAGCAAAACACCCAAAACTGAAACAGGGGAAGCGCTCAATAGGAAAACTGAAACAGAACACACACTAAACAAAATATCAAGATACTAAACGACACTAACACACATACTAACACAATACTAACAATTAAACATAAAACACGGAAGAATTTAACACACAACGCTAGCTATTATGAACCTTTGGACACTGCTCCCCGGCAACGGCGCCAAATTTGATCGAGGTCGTACCCGAATCAAATAAACATGAAAATGCAGTAACTAGGAAGTGATCCTAGGTCGTTTCCCAACGAGCATTGACAAACCAAATGTTCATAATATACTTGCAGTAACAGTAACGATTGAGGGGGGTTTGTTTGTTTTGTGATTAAAGAGCAGAACAAGTAAACTGGAATACGAAACTACTAATATTAAAAACGGGTTGTTTCCTCTGATTCAGAAGTCATTCTCTTATCCTGGGTTATGGAGAATTCGTCCCTAACAGTCAACCACTTAATCCAACCCTATTTCAATTTACTAAGCGAAAATCAACTTAGGGTTTTCAATACGTGATTAGGCACCACATACACCAGTTAGCCCTTCGTCCATTAAGCATGAACGCAAGTTAGGCTCAGAGGCAATTAATCGAACACGAAGCGTGCACTGATTAATATTCATGAATTTGGGATAACTGGTGAAGGGAAAACTGCCAGGAAACCACATTACAAGCAAAACCTCAAAGAGAGTTGGGCTTCGTCCTCAAAAGGAAACAACACCAGAAAATCTAGTCTTCCATGGATTCAAACAGAAAACGCAAATGAAACATGAAGCAGAAACGTAAATGAACAGAAACGTAAATGAACAGAAATGTAAATGAAACAGAAACGTAAATGAGAGTAGAAGAAGAAGCAAGAACAAAATTGTAATTAGAAGCAGAAAACGTAAAATTGCATTACGTGAACAGTAGCATCAAAGCAGAAAACGTAAAACCCTAAAACAAAAGCTCTAAATAATGAATAGCATAACAGAATAGCCTTTCACGAATCCCAAGGCTACTATTTAAAAAGAGTCACTCAAAGTCACTGGGCCCTATTACAATACTCTGGCCCAAAACGAAATAAACACTGAACAACATAAAATAAAATTGCGAAATTTCCTAATTAGAAATTAACTAAGGTAAGCGCTGCTTTATTTGCCCTCTTCAAATCCATAACCAAAATCCGGATTAAGCCCAATGTTTCATTAATTCCTGAAATTAGATTAAAAACATCAAATTAGCTAAATGAGCCCAAATAATAAAACTGCCTGATTAATTGACAATTAAGACCAATCAGTAATTAAAATGGTGCAAAAAGGGTTTAGAAAATAGAAGAAAATGATGGCACATCACCTTCCCTATGCGTAAACAACTCCTGAACCTTTCTTTTCAAAATTCGCAGACCTCTTTTGGTTTTTCTAACATGTTCCTCAAATAAATGTTGGTGGCGACTCCCACTCGTTTTCTCCCTAGGAGACGAACGTGCTTTCTTTTATTTGCTTTTGTCGTCGCGTTGTACAATAGGTTGCGATAAGTGAAACCAGAGAAAAAGGTTGAGGAATCTTAAGGAAGCACTAGAGGCATCGTTATCACTACCGGACTACACACGTGGGCCAACTTAGAGGTAGAGGATGAGTTTATCGCAATTAGGGTTAGAATGAACATGTGTAGGGATCCTTAAAGGATTAAATTTGAATTTATTTTGGGATGCTTATTGAATTATAATTCTTCCTTTTATGATTATAATTACGACACTATTGTGTTTGACAGACCAATTGATGTCCTGATGTGAATTGGTTGATAAAATTGAGTGCTCTTGTTGTTTTCGTGTTTTTGGCCTACGATTTTGATTCCTTGATTTTGATATGATTATGTGAAATTATTTGAGGGGTTTTACTCCCCATGTTGTGAGAAGTATTTTTGTATAAATTGTTTGTATTTTGGATAAGATTTACTAAATTAGCATGATAAATTGTTGTATTGAGATCATGAAATTGTGATTGAAATTGTGAGTAAGTGACAAATTAAATATGTGATGAACTATGTGTAAGTGACAAGTTGAGTATGTGTTAAATTGTGAGATCACACATGTGTATTGAGATGTTGTGTGCATTGAGTTGTTGTGTGCATTGAGTTGTGAGCTATGAAATATACAATCACACAACTCTAGGACCCTTTAAGCGTGATGAGTTAATGCGTGACGAGTATTGCGATGAGATCCACTGTGGGAACCCAACAAGTTTAATCACTTTGAGGCGCGACAAGTTAAAATTATTTTGAGAACAATTGAGAAGTAGTGTGTTGTGTATAGTTCATAGATAGAGTATCCGTGCTAAAATATTTTCTAAGTTGGACCTAAATCAAGAGGGAGAGGCCCTAACGGACTCTTTGGAGTGTAGACCTTGGGGGTAAATACACTTGATTTGAATGTTTCTTGAAGCCTATGTTGATGCCATATGGTTGAAGCATTCTTACAAAACAGAGTGACCCTGACTGGTCTCCCTATGACTTTACCTATTGAAAGTGACTTGACTTACCAGTGTGTGGTCTGTCTTGTCATGTACTCCTGGGCGCCCAACGAGGTTTTTCATTGACATGGTACCACATTGCATATAAGATTGAGTCTTGGTATATTTGTTGCATAACACTTGTGTATTGATCAATATTGATTGGTTGAGTGATATTGTGTTTTGATCCTTGAGTACATGAAAGATGTGAAAATGTGTGAGACGTGTAGCGTTGAGATGTGATGTTATGCGATAAGTGGTGGAATGGCATGAGTTGTGTTGAAGTAAGTTGTATTTCATTTATATGATATGTATATCTATGTTGTTTTGTTTCTCTCTATTAGTTAGGAATGTGATAACTCACTCCCTGTGTGTTGTTTGTGTTTGGATCATGTGATGATCTCGAATTTTGTGTTCATGGGAACAGATGGTTAGGTGGATGGCTATGGAGAACCTCATGCTAGAGGAAGCTGAAACATAATTCTCTAATAGGATGTGACGTTGGGACATGGGTTTCTGTATTATTTGAATAATATTTTGAACATGTTACTTTATGCTAGGGGACAAATTTTCCGCTTTGGTCACAACTCATAGAGATGTCTTAACATATTTGGATTTTTAGGGAGAATCAATAAATATTCTAAGCTTTAAGCAGGAGGCCCAATGGAAGAATAGAGCTTGGTGCAGAGAATTAGTTAGACGAGAAAGAGTAATTTTTATGAATGATGATGAGATATTTTTAATTTGGCTCAAAGCCTTGCTAATTAGCACGAGTACTACACCCTACCAATACAATCTGGAATATTCTACACCAAGCCACATCAACTTGTAACAAGAAAAACAACCTCACAGTAAAAATAAAACTCCTAACATGGTAAAAATGTGAAAATACCAAAGTATTTGAAATGAAAATAACCCATGGCATAGTTGGTGATTGTTAATAGTAAGTGATTACTGTAACAATACCCTCCCCTACAAGAACACCCTTAACCTCAACTGTGGAAGTTAGGAAACTTCTTAAAAAGATCATAGTAGAACTCCTAAGTAGTTTGCTCTACCTGAAAATTTTTCCACTTGATCAACACTTTGGTAGCTGCCACACGACCTCTTTTAACCATTTCCTATCCAAAATAACCTTTGGTTCTCATTGAGGATTCAGGACAGTTGCAGTAAGATGGAGGGACTAAATTGAATTGGTAGTGGGGTATCAACATAATTTTAATTTATATACATAGAAGACATTACGTATTGTAGCAGATGAAGGTAACTCCAGTTGTTAAACAACCTTGCCAATACTATCAATCACCTTGAAAGGACCATAAAACTTTGGAAGAAGCTTGTGAAAAATGTCGTGGTAAATAGAATGTTGTCTATAAGGTTTCAACTTGAGGTAAACAAAGTCACCAATTGTGAAACTCCTATCACCCATGTGTTTTTCAACTTGTTGAGACATGTGATTCTGAGCCCTCGGGAGATGAAATTGCAAGATCTTGATGACAACCTCTCGAGCATTTAAAGTTCTATCCACTATGGAGGACTCTCTGAGAAGATAAGGAAGGTGAATGGAAGGTAGCGGGCCATAAACTACTTCATAAGGGGTAGTTTGAATTGCTAAATGGAAATTGGTATTGTACCACCACTTAGCTAAAGATAACCACTTAGACTATGAGGAAGGCTTCTCGGAACACATACAACAGAGATATGTTTCAAGGCATTTATTGACAATCTTAGTTTGCCCATCAAATTGAGGGTGATATGTAGTAGATTTATTTAAGCAAACTCCCTGAAGCTTAAATAAGTCACTCCAAATATTGCTAAGGAAAATGGGGTCTCAGTCACTAGTAATCGTACTAGGCATGCCATGTAACTTGAAGATGTTATCTAAGAAAAGTTGGGCAACATCAAAGGCAGTATAAGGGTGGGATACGGACACAAGTAATGAGCATATTTGGTCAACCTATCCACTACCACGAAGATAACTTGTTTTCTCACTAAAGAAGGCAAACCTTCAATGAAGTCCATGTTGATGTGATTCCAAACCTTGCTAGGAATTGGGAGAGGCTGGAACAGACCAGGAGATGCAACTAAATCTGGTTTGCTTCTATGACAAGATTGTTGAATATCTTTGTTCATGTCCTTCCAAAAGAAAAGTGACTTCACCCTAGTTGTTGTTACATATCTACTCGAATAACCACCAAACGGGGAATCATGTAAACAATGAAGAATCGGCTTCTTGATTTTGTAATCAACCCCATTAACTAGCTTGCCTTTTCTTCTTAATTCATCCTTGTACCAAGTACACTTGGAGTGTGATGTAGGGTTCGAATGCAAATCCTTAATGGTTGTCTACAATGAAGGATCTTGGTGCCAAGAGACCTTAATATTGTCAAACAAACCCTCCTATGCATTGTCAAGCATCATTGGTAGTAGTTCAGGCCTAGATTTCCTGGAAAGAGCATTTGCAGCCTTATTTTCCACCCCTTCCTTATATGGGATTTCAAAATCAAATCCCATGAGCTTGGACATCCATGCCTGTTGAAAAGGGGTGTTAAGTCGCTACTCTAACAAAAATTTGATGCTCTTTTGATCTATTTTAATGACAAAAGGGTTTTGAGACAAATAAGTGCCCTATCTTTGGACTATATATACAGTAGCAAAGGAGTTTCCTCTCATAAATAGACATTACTTGTTGTTTTGGACCCAAGGATTTGCTAATATAGGCAATTGGATGTCTGTCCTGCATAAGTATTGCACCAATGGTAGTACTAGAGGCATTTTTCTCAACCACAAATGGCTTAGAAAAATTAAGGAGTGCCAGGACAAAAGCTAGAATAAAGGCCTACTTCAAGGCTTGGAATGTAGCAACTGAATCGTCATTCTAATGGAAGTTTTTTTTCTTCAACATGTCATTAAGTGGCTTGGAAATTTTTCCAAAGTAAAGCACAAACCTTCTATAGTACTTATCAAGGCCAAGGAAAGCTCTCAATTTATTGATATTAGAAGGTTGTGGCCAGGTTGCTACAGCTTATACCTTAGAAGGGTCAGTAGACACACCTTCCTTAGTAATGAAGTGTCCTAGATACTCAACCTTGGAAATGGCAATGCAACATTTATCCTTCTTTAAGAAAATTTTATGCTCCTTGTTAATTTGGAACACAAGTTCCAAATGAGTAGCATAATCCTCTATAGTTGGATTGTAAACGAGAATGTCATCAAAGAAGATGACGATGAATCTTCTTAAAGAAGGATGGAACACATTATGCATTAGAACCTGAAAAGTTGTAGGTGCATTAGTGAGCCCAAAAGGCATCACTAAGTTTCATAGTTTCCAATGTGTTTTGAAGGTTGTCTTATACTCCTCAGTAGCTACCATTCTCAATTGATGATAGCCAAAAGTTAAATCAAGCTCAGAAAAATTATAGATCTGTCTAGTTCATCCATTAAGTCCTCTATCAAGGGAATAGGAAATTTGTCTTTAATTGTGTGTTGATTAAGTCTCCTATAGTCAACACATAACCTTCAAGAACCATTTTTCTTCCCCACTAAAACAACCGAGGATGCAAAAGGATTATTGCCATGTTGAATAATTCCTTGTTGCAACATAACATCAACAAGGTTATCCACAATGTCCTTCTAAATTACTGAATACCTATAAGGTCAGAGGCTAAATGGATTGGTCCCTTCTTTTAAGGGAATTTGATGATCAAACCTAGGCCTGGAAGGAGGTAACCCATTCAGTTCTCCAAACACATCAGCTTACTTATCTATGAGTTGTACAATAATTGGTGGCACACTACTACAAAAAAATCTTTCAATGACAACTCTGAAAGGAATTTAATGATGGTTTTTAATCGATGTCGAAATTACCTTTATTGAAAGTTGAATGCTTTTGATGATAGTTTTTAAACCATTGTAGAAAGTGTCTTTCAAAGACAGTTTTGCATAAAATCCATGTAGAAAGTGTCTTTTCTACATCAATTTTTCTTATAACCAATGTTGTATAGTCACTTTCAACATCAAACATCGGTTACTGGACAACCCATATAGAATGTCATTTTCTAAAATAATATATATATATATATATATATATATATATATATATATATATATATATGCAGGTCTTTTTATTTCCCTCCCTGTGATCTTCATTAAAAGCCTAAACAAATATTTTAATGCATTTCAATTAATATTATTTGGTTCTTCATTCATCTACGTAGATTAATATTCACATATAGAAAACCTTAAAAGTTAACGTCTAAAGTATGTCATCCAAGTATAATTAATTTACTAAGAACAAATTTCTCATATTACATTGATCCCAAGTGCTAGTAGTTTATCAACCTAAACTAATTACACCAGAGATGTCAAATATCCAAATATCAAAAAAAGGAAAAAAAATACCAATGTTCAAAAATCAAAGAGCATAATGTTTACAAAAAATCATTATCAATACTCTTTTGCTTAAAATGAATTAATGGAGTAAAATAAAAGCTTAAAACCAAAGTTCCAGTTTATAATGAATAACTAGTATATACTCACCTCAACAATTCTTAACTTCATAAAATTGCCTTCCAAATATGTTGCCACGCTTGACAAACTTCAACACTTGCCTGAATGAATTTATATCCATCTAATAAAAAAGACACATCTAGTTATAATATTATATATAAAGGTGTTTGTTGCTTCTTTGGCTGCATATGAAAATCAATTTTATCCAACTTTAAAATAAATAGACTCCGAGTCACTTAAATAAAACTTGAATTTAGTACATGTGCCACCAAATCAGCATGTTTATATATGCAACGTGATCTCCAGAAAAGGGAAGCCTTCACTTTCAAATCACAACCTTTATCATTGAACCTCTCACCCTTGAAAAGTACCTCTAGCTCAACTTCAATAAGTATTTTGAGGTTCCTCTATACTAAACATCAACTCCTTGTTCTCATCACTATTTCCCTAAAAGCATTTCCAAGACCCATTCTGCCAAAAGAAAAAGAAAAACCATATTTTCAAAAGATGGAGGAAATTAAGACAAGAGACAGACATAGTAATGGTAGATGGAGAAGAGGGTATTTACTGAGGCATCAAGTAAGAGTTTCTTGTCCTTGGAAAGGGATGATGAGTTCCAAGGAATATTACAAAAATATTAAGAGGGAAAAAGGCAGGGATGAAGAGAAATAAAACAAAAAAGTTATCAATTAAATTAATTTAATATTAAAAGAATCTTATGCTTAATATTAAATTAATTTAGTAGGTGATATTACTATACAAACCACGAATTTAATGTACAAATTCAACATCAAGTTCTTTTAAATTCACCATTTAACTCATAGGATTAATGCAATGATACAAGACTTTGTTAGGTTTACATGTGGGACATAATTTATTTAGTGGAAGAATTTGTATTCAATTTTTTTCATATGCAAAATCCCCTTGGATTAGCAGCGACTACATTGTAATCACAAACAGGATTAATCTCTAATTCAATGAATGGAAAAACACTTGTGATCTTTGACCCAAGATAAAAAAAATTAAAAAAAAATCATTTATAATTGTGTATTATCATTCTAATAACATGAGTCTTGTAAAAAAAATTATTTCACTATCTTTTATATTCTTGTAATTTTTAATGTGTTCCTTATTATTTTGTAATTAATAAATTACATTTTTTAGGGAAAAAATTAAAATATATAAATATTATAAGAAAATAAAATCAAGTGTTGCTACACACAAGTCATTTATCTATTTATAATATATAAAAGCTGAGATCCTCACTATTATGCTATCATGTCAACAAAATTGATGATTTGGAAAAAGGATAGCATTCTCCTTTTGTGTCTATCACTTCTCTTTTCCTTCTTCAATGTTACTCATAACATAACAAAACCTATATCAAAACATCACTATTACGCTCTCGCGTCAGCAAAATTAATGATTTGGAGAAAGAAGAGCATTCTCCTTTTGTGTCTATCACTTCTCTTTTTTTCCTTCTTCAATATTACTCACAACATAACAAAGTCTATATCAAAACATTTCAATTCAATCTTACTGACCTCCAAATGTTTCTCATGTTCACAGGACTCATTCTTCAATGTTCTATACATTCTATAACCATTTTCTTTTACATTTTATAAACTATTCAATTTTTTCATATGAGTAATTTCTAAATTCTAATATACTTTCTGCTCTATAAATATAAATAAAAATAAATATTACACATCAACAAAGTTCATGATCCAAAATTATTTTTCAAACTAATCTATAAAAAAATATGTTGGTTAAACGAAGCTGAATTTTTTTTTATTTTTGACATTAGTTTGTAAAAAATATATTTCACATCAACTTTAACTATTAAAAATATAAATTTATTTACTATCTCCAACATTAAATATCACAAAATGCAATTTTTTTAACATTAAATTACTTTAAATAAATTCTATATTGATTAAATTTATTTAATATTTTTAATTTTGATCTAATTTGCACTTTAAAATATATTGCAACAGGAAACTCTACTACATGTAGCGATATGGGAGAATATGATTTCAAAATATCATAATATTTTACAAGAAGATAACTTATACACTATACATAATTTAAGAATTGTCTCAACAAATGATGCATACAAACTTGTCAAAGAAACATGTTGTTAATCGGTGAAAACGACTAACTTTTGTGTATAAATTGTATCAAACTCTCCCAATTTATAGTTATTTTGTAATGTTATAAGTATTTTCTGTTAAGTATAGGTAATAAATACTTAGTATTTTCATTTTGTGTGTTTAATAATCATTTTCTCTCAATTTCAGGTTAATTAGGCAAGCTTTGGAAAAGGCTGTTTTCACCTTCTCGCTAAGCCAATCTGTTGGCTTAGCGAGCATCTGCTAAGCGCAACACTCTTGGGCTAAGCACGAGGAAGAATCCAGAAGAAGATGAGTTGTACATGTTCGCTAAGCACACCGCTTCATCTCTCTAAGCGCACCGCTTCAGTTCATCCGCTAAGCGAGAAAGGCACGCTAAGCCAAAAATCACTAACGTGCGCTAAGCAGTCCGTACGTGCGCTAAGCGCACGAGCATGAACAAGGCCACCTATTTAAGCCTGAAATCAAATTTTGTGAGGGGAGTTTGGACTGGGATTCAGAGGTTTGCATGTTTGGGGTTTCTAGAGAGAGAAAGGTCCAAGTTCCAGAGAGTTTTGAGAGATTTTACTGTGTGAAGATCTGCAAAGACCAGAGCTTGAAGCAGGAGCCGGTTTGAGAGTTTGAGATGAGTTTGTGAGTGATTGTGAGATCCTAGAGGTGAAGGAGACATCCTCACCACTTGTCTTTTTGCAATCTTTCATCTTGTTCTTCTCTTTGTTGTTAAGAAGGCTTCCTGGTATGGAAAGCTAAATCCTCTGTTGGATCTTCCCTGTAGGTACCTGATGCAAATACATTTCTATCTATTTAATGATGTTTTATGTGTTCTCTATGCTATCTGCTTTTCATTCCAGTATGCCTTTACCTTGATCACGTAGATGCATGCTTTGTTAGGGTCATTCAACAGTGGAAATTGGTCTGACTCTAAAGTCCTTGATAGTGCAGGGCTGAGTTGTCGTGCTTTCATGAGGAATCGGGGTGCGATAAGTTAGTTGAGTATGTGTGTCTTAATGCGATCCTAGTTGAGTTTAGTCTTACAAGAGGAATCTGCGGACGATACTTGATCAGGATTAGGCTAAACTATAATGAGGAATCAGGGTTTAGTATCTCAGGAGACACCATAAGAACACATGAGCATTGTTAGATAGAGAATATCTTTTTAGCATCAAGCACCTATTAGGAAGACCAACGTGTTCTCTACTTGTTTTTACACATCATTTCTCTCGCATGATTTTCTTTCTTTTTGCACAGATAGTTTATACACTTGTTCATATTCACACTTACTTTTACACACTAGACGCCTATTTGCTGAAATAGCTTACCAAATAACACAAGTTCCTCGAGTGTTCGATACTCGATTCTTACCGTTTTATACTACTTGTGCGATCCGGTGCACTTGTCGGAAGCCGAACAAGTTCTTGGCGCCGTTGCCGGGGAACTTCTTTTTATTTGGGAAGTTAGCTCGTTTTTAGGTGTCTATTCTTTATTTGTTATTCTTTGATTGTTTTTGTGAATATTTGTTCATAAATTCTATTTGTCTTTTCCTGTTTAACTGGATAACCGCTGTTCTATTAGTATTGTATATGCATAGATCTCCCACAGGCAATTTAGTTCCTCTAGACTTAGAAATTGAAGCTACATTGCGAAGGAACAGGGCCGAGAGGAGAAGCAAACTTCTGCAAGACAGAACAGTTGCATCCTTTCTTGAGGAGGAGACTCATTTCTCTAACTTATTATCACCTGATTCACCATCATCAAGGGAATCTGCCACTCAATTACCTGAAGCCATTACCATGGCAGAAGAGCATGACCAGAGGATTACCCTTGAGGATTATTCAAGTAGTTCAGTACCACTATTTTTTTACCAGCATTGCACGTCCTGAAGTTCAAGTAGTTTAGTACCACAATCTTCGTTACTCAGTTCTTACCGTTTTATATTACTTGTGTGATCCGGTGTACTTGCCGGAAGCCGAACACATGCAAAGGATAATATATAAAAGTTGAGTTCCTCACAATTACGCTGCCACATCAACAAAATTGATGATTTAGAGAAAGGAGAAATTGAAATTATATATATATATATATATATATATATTAAGTTATATATATATATATATATATATATATATATATATATATATATATATATATATATATATATATATATATATATATATATATATATATATATATATATATATATATATATATATATATATATATATATATATATAATCTTTAAATAACATTTAAATAAAAATTGATACATAATTTCCTATCCCTTTATTTTTATATTAGCATATTTATTTAATTTGATATTTATTTATTTATTTGAGATGTTTCTTTACTATCTTAAGTATTGTTTTCATTTCAACTTATTTAATAAATAAATAATTTCAATTCAATTAAGTCTATATCATACTTTTTGCTTACTATAAATTTTTTTATATTTTATTTACTATAATAACTTTAATTTGCTAACAATTATATTTTAATAATTTCTTTTAGATGAGTATTCAATCAACTCAACTTCAAGTACAAGCATCTATATCAACCTAGACAATCCTAATTTTGCAAAATTCAAGACATGGTAAAATGAACTTCCTTCTTTTATTTTATTTTATTATACATATTTTGTAACATTCAACAAATAAAATCGTTAGTTTATTCTAATTCTTTGATGATATAGTTAAAAAAATTATAAATTTTATTCTAAATAACTACTTTGTAGAAAAAAAAAATAAAGAAACATCAAATAAAAGAATTATTTTCTCCAAGTTCTACCAACATTGATCTTGACAAGAGAATATCAAAAAATAGAAGATCTTTGCTATAATGTCTATGAGATGGGCATGAGAGTCAGGTGTAACATTTCCTTTTTTCGAAAGCTAATTTTAAAAGGATTTTTAATTATAAATAAATAGAGTTTTAGAAAAATTATGAGTTTTTTTATAATTAAATAAATAAAAAGATATAACTTTATTAATTAAAATAATGGTTTGAGAGAAAATAAAAATGATATTTTATTTATTCATTTGATAGGGGATAAAATATAGTTTATTTTTATAAAATAATAGACAAAGAAAAATAAAGTAAATAATAAGTGGTAAGTACTCTAACTATAAATAGAACGTGTTAGGTCAGTTTTCACACCGACGATACTTCATCTTCTCCTCATTTTCGTTTTTCCCCTTTTCCTCCTAAAATTCTTTCTTTTTCCCGCAGTCCACCAAATCTGTCTCAGAAAAATGACGATCTCGAACTCATTCACCGTTGGATCGTCGTGAAATTTTATCACCACATTTCCAACCCGATTCTGAGCATTCTTACTGTTGCGAATTGCAAAAACATGTCTGAGATAAGAGAAATACCCTTCGCACCATAACTTTCTCTTTTCCCGCAAAAACCCAAAATGGTCTCAGTAAAACTACGATACCGGTTTCGTTAACCGTTGGATTTTTGTGAAATTTTCTTATGTTGTTCGCAGTTTAATTCTGCACATCTTCACCGTTGGGATTTGTGAGATAATATTCATGGATAGAGAAAACTAAATCGCATGAAGACAGTACAAGTGGAGGCTTCAATCTCTTCTCTATCTCTCTGATGTTTGGGAACTCTATCAGAGCGGTCGGAGGAAAAACTGGAGGAATCTCAAGGAACCGCTAGAGATGCCACTATTGATGTCGGAAGACACGTGAGCCCGCTTAGAGGTCAGGGATGAGTTTATCGCAATTGGGGGTTAGAATGAACATGTGTATAGATCCTTAGAGAACTAAATTTGAGTTTATTTTGGGATGTTTATTAAATTATAATTTTCCCTTTATGATTATAAATACAATATTGTTGTGTTCTACGTGTCAATTGATGTTCTGATGAGAACTGATTGATAAACTTGAGTACTCTTGATGTTTTTGTGTTTTGATCCATGATTTTGATATAATTGTGAGAAACTATTTTAGGAGTTTGACACCCCATGTTGTGATAAAATCTTTTGTATACATTGATATGTTGAGATTATGAAATGATGATTCAAATTGTGAGTATGTGATAAATTGAACATGTGACGGATGATGAAATACATGTGTATTGGGATGAGATGTGTGTATTGAGTTGTGAACTATGAACTGTGCAATCACACAATTGTAAGACCCTTTAAGGGCTACGAGTATTGTGATGAGATCCACTGTGGGAACCCGACAAGTTAAAATGATTTTGAAAACAATTGAATAATTGTGTATATCGCATAGTTCATAGGTAAAGTGTATATGATTCATGAGGTGTGATAACATGCTATTTTGAGATTTACCATTGTGATTGAGACCGAGTGTATGCGATAAACTGAGTATGCACGTGATTGAGATGTTGTGTACATTGAGATGTTGTATGAATTGAGTTGTAAACTATGGATTGTACAATCACACGACTATAAGTCCCTTTAAGGGCGACGAGTTAATACTAAGACCCTTCAAGGGCGACGAGTTAATGCTAAGACCCTTTAAGGGCGACGAGTTAATGCTAAGTCCCTTTAATGGTGACGATTTAATGTTAAGACCCTTAAAGGGCGACGAGTTAAAACTATTTTGAGAACAATTGAGGAGTCGTGTGTTTTGTACAATTCATCGATAGAGTCTGTGTGCTAAAATATTTTTTGGGTTGGACCTGAATCAGGGGGAAGAGGCCCTGACGGACTCTTCAGAGTGTAGGACTTAGGGGTCACCCGGTTTGAGTGCTCCTTTATGTAGAAGCAAATTTCATGATGATGAATCAAGTATTTTTGATGATGACAAAAAGCCCAAAAGAATGATTTCAAGATTGAGTCAACAAGTTCAAGATCAAGATTGATTTCAAGATTCAAGAAAAGACATCAAGAAGAATCAAGATTCAAGAGAAGATGAATTCAAGATTCAAGAGAAGAAATCAAGAAGCAACAAGTCAAGACTTCACAAAGGAAGTATTGAAAAGGATTTTTCAAAAACCAAACATAGCACAATTTTGTTTTACAAAAGAGTTTTCTCAAATTTTTCTAAGTTACCAGAGTATTTACTCTCTGGTAATCGATTACCAGTTTCCTGTAATCGATTACCAGTGATAGAATTTGATTTCAAAAAGCTTTTAACTGAATTTGCAATGTTCCAAATATTTTTTAAATAATGTAATCGATTACAATATATTGGTAATCGATTACCAGTGTATCTGAACGTTGAAAACAAAAGGGTGTTATATCTTTTCATTCTCTTCTCTCTTTGCCAAAAAGAATTCAACAAGGACTAATCGTCTGAATTCTTTTTGTGTCTCTTCTCTCCCTTTTCCAAAAGAACGAAGGACTAACCGCCTGAATCCTTTTGTGTCTCCCTTCTCCCTTTTCAAGAGAATTCAAAAGGACTCGGTCTGAGAATTCTTTTGATTCTTCCCTTTCCCTTAAACAAAAGATTTCAAAGGACTAACCGCCTGAGATATCTTTTGTTTCCCCTTACAAAGATTCAAAGGACTAACCGCTTAAGAATTCTTTGTCTGAACACATTGGAGGGTACATCCTTTGTGATACAAGTAGAGGTGCATCTACTTGGGTTGTTGTAACTGAGAACAAGAGAGGGTACATCTCTTGTGGATCAGTTCAAGTGGAGGGTACATCCACTTGGTTGTTCAAAGAGAACAAGGGAGGGTACATCCCTTGTGGATCTTTGCTTGTAAAGGATTTTACAAGGATGAAAGAAATCTCAAGAACCGGTGGTTGCTTGGGGACTGGATGTAGGCACGGGTTGTTGCCGAACCAGTATAAATTCTTGTGTTTGTCTTCTTCTTCCCTATACTCTTTAATTTCCGTTGTGCACTTTTAATTATTACTTTTACTTTTGGTTAAGTTTCAATTATTGTTCTTTACTTTCTTAACTTCGTAGTAAAAGCCTAATTGAATCTAGTAACATTAAGAAGGATAAGTTTTTAATTAGTCAAGGTACATTAATAATTAATTCAACCCCCCCCCCCCCCTTCTTAATTATTCCGAGGCCACTTGATCCAACACTTTAAGCTTATGTTGATCCCATATGGTTGGAGCATTCTAGCAAAACACTATGACCCTAACTGGTTTCCCTATGATCTTACCTAGTGAGAGTGACCTGACTTACTAGTGTGTGGTTTGTCTTGTCATGTACTCCTAGGCGCCCGATGTGGTTTTTCACTGACATGCTACCACATTGCATATAGGATTGAGTCTTAGTGTATATGTTGCATAACGCTTGTGTATTGATCGATATTGATTGACTTGATGATATTGTGTTTTGATCCTTGAGTACATGAATGTTGTGAAAATGAATGAAATGTGTGGTGTTGCGATGTAATGTGTGACAAAGTGGTGAAATAACGTGAGTGATGCTTAAGTAAGTTATATTTTGTTTATATGATATTTATACCTACATGTTATCTTGTTTCTCTCCATTAGTTAAAGGAATGTGATAACTCACTCCCTGTGTGTTGTTTATGTTTGAATCCTGTGATGATCTTGAACTTTGTTCGAGGGAGCAGATGAATAGGTGGATGACTATGAAGAACCTCATGCTAGAGGACACGGGAACACAACGCTCTGATAGGATGTGACATTAGGATAGAGGTTCTATATTAATTGTATGAAGCTTAGACGGCCTTGTTGGAGCCGAGATGACTTTATTATTTATTTGGACAAGTTTGAATATGATGTAGAAGAAAGTGAATGTGAACCTTTTACCCCTATGAAAGGCTTGTATTTAAAAATGTTTTAAAAAATACTTTTAATTAATATTTGAATTTTTATTCCTTTATTAGTATATATGTAAGGGGTAGAGGGTGTTACATCAGGTATGCTAACCTACCATGACCTTCATATTTATAATATTCAATAATACTTTATTTTTTTCTTAGTTTTAACATATATAAATAATAGGATAATTTGTTTACAATTCATGCAACAATCAATGAGATCGACGATACATTTGGTTGGAATTATGTTGCATGTGAGAGATGCCAAAAGAAAGTTACAAAAGAGGGAAATCAATACACTTGTACAAAATGCAAACAGTCATCCAAGTACCAAACAACAAGGTTTAATGTTTTGTACATAATGAGTTATTTTTTATAACATAATTAAATAAATATTAAATTTTTAAAATCTTTTTTTAGGTTCAAGATACAATTGAAAGTCTTTGATGACACCGGTGTAGCAACATTCACAATGTTTGATCAAGATGCCCAACAAATTCTAAACACAACAACATCTAAACTCCTTCACACCCAAAATGCAAATAAGGCTGATATATCTCCAATATTTTATACCCTTTGCAAACACATCTTTATTTTTTAAATCATACTCATAGCTCACAACTTGAAGGAAGGATTTTAAACCTATATCGTCGCAAGGACTTTTATCCCAAAAAATATCATTCATCATGATCCTCTCCTTAAAGAAATTAAATAGGTAACCATATTTATAATTTATTTTTCATTTTTACTTCTTGTATAAAATATTAATAGTTTCATCCACTTTTTAATGTTTTTATTAAAAAAAAAAAGGAATCTACTTCACTACAACAAATATCATCAGATGAGTCAGGTGAAGAACTAATTATAAATCAAAGCTTAAAGTTACAAGTATCCAACAAGTCAAAAGGTGCATCTTCATCATGTAATGAAGAAATTTATCAAATCTCACAAAGTCCATTAAGAAAAAAGACAAATAAACAAATTGTCACAAGTCAAAGTCCAAAGCTACACCTATCCAAGAAGTCAAAAGATGTATCTTCATCGTCACAAAAAGAAGAAAGTTCATTAAAGAAAAATGTGAAAAATCAATCTATCATAAGTAAAAGCTCAAAGTTACAAGCATCCAATAAGTTAAAAGATGCATTTATCATCAAACGAAGTTTATTCACTCTCAAAAAGTCCATCAAGGAGAAATGCAAATAAACAAATTGTTCTGACATTCTATCCCCGATCCTATGATGAAGAGTCAATCTTATTTCAAAGTCTAAAAAGGAACACACAAAAAAAACAAAATTCAACAATAGGTCACCAAATAAATACAAAAATTCTATTTAAATGAATATTTTTTTGTGTTTTATTCGCATCATTTTTATGTTTTTAACCATTATGGTTGACTATTTTTCTTTCATTAAATATATTTCTTGGACTACTTTATTACATCAATTTCACTTTATTTTTATATTGCTCTTCAAAAATCTATAAATAACGTTTATTTTTATCTTCACGTTAATCAATTTTAGTTGAGTGGTCAATCTTCCATCTTAGAATATTTCTTATAAATATATTGATAAATAAAAAATATCTTAATTTATACGTAATTTTTTTATCTCCTTTAACAGAAAATGATAAAAAAAAATATCATTGATAATTATATTTTTAAATTTAATTAATCAAACAAATAATTTATTTAAATATTTTGTAATTATTTATAAACCCGCTCATGGCGCCTGATTTTGTTAAAAATTTGCCTAATGAACACATACGCATTGTCTCTTTCAGTGTCTTCATAGTTTATTTAAATTTTAAATACAAGTATTTTTTGTTGTCTTGTTTTTCAATCAAAATTCACGTCAGAGGGATTAAAAATCTGGTTTCCAAGGGCCTTCTGTCTCCTATGGCCAGCCCGGCCGAGGCACTTCACTAGTCCTTCTCACGTGTTATATGCGGATGATATCATAATCTTCTGCAAGGGACAAAGAAAAACATCACGGCTCTGATGCAACTTCTTGACAAGTATGCGGAAGCTTCAGGTCAGCTAGTGAATAAAGGCAAATCGACCTCCTATTCTAGAAGCATCTCCAACAGCCGTATTTCTGATTTATCAAACTTGCTTGGTTTTAATCATGGCACTTTACCTTTCAACTATCAAGGGGTCTTAGATCGGTGTCAGCCATCAACAAAGTTGCCATGATTAAATTGGGCTGGGATATGGTCTCTTAGGAGATGCAATGGGCTAAGCTTTCTTAGAGTAAAAATTAAAAATGGGAGAGTTATCAGTGGACATATTTCCTCTTCTATATGGCCTGGTATGAAGTCGAAAGTGGCCAAGGTGCATGACAATTCGTGTTGGCTTCTAGGTAAGGGATCCATTAACTAGATGGGATTTTGCATTGCTGATATCTTAAATATCCCTACCAAAGATCGCCTTCATCTCAAGGCCTCGGTTAGTGACTTTTGGAGTTTAGGGGAATGGAACATCCCTCCTTTCCTGGATGAAAATTTTCCTCATATAGTTGAGGCTATCAAAGGATTAGCATCCCAACAAATCTCCATGAGAATCGCCTTGTTTGGAGGACCCAATCAGGAAATTTGTCCCTTATAGACTCTTACCTCTTCTTGTTCCCCAAGTTGAATGATGTTCCTTAGGCCAAACTGATTTGGAAGAACTGCATTCCGCCTTCTAAAAGCGTTTTCCTATGGAAAATCCTCCACAACAAGATAGCAACACATGATAATTTGAGGAAAGGAAGTATAACTATGGTGCCGGTTTGTTCAAACTGTTGTAACAGCTTTGAGTCTGTTGAACATTTGTTTCTCTCTTGCCCTTTTGGAGTTGGATGGAATCGAAGTTAAGTTGCAGAATTGATACTTCCTCTTTTAATAGTATCGTATTGGTGTGCATGAAGAAGAAGAAGAAGTCGCCGCAGTCCACGGACATTGTGGTTGCAGCTGTCACTTACGTTTTCTTTTATATTTTGAATAGAAGAAACAGAATTAGATTTGATAATCACTGGATGAATCTATCCTCTGTTATGATTGCTATTTGCTCAAATGTGCATCTTGCTGGAACATTCTCTATAGGCACTATGCATAATTCAATAGCTGACTTTTGCATCCTCAAGAGTTTCTCTTTTGTGAGTCACCCTTGCAAATAAGGTGGACTTCTTTTTTTGCAGGAAACAGATTTGCAACTGTTTCTTCATGCTTATTCCAATCCTCTTTCGGTGCGTTGGAATCTTTATAATAGATGGTTCCATTGTATAAATGTGACTAATAATATTAGATGTAGATTGTCTTGTATTTACTGTGAAGACAAAGCTTGTGCGGATAAGTTAGTCACTTTTGGTGTACAGCATACAAGGTATACTTGATGAGATTCACTACCATCTATTGTTTCCTAGGAGCTCCTTAGGTACAAGAATGAGTCTCTGCCTTAAGTATGGTTTGAGCCTCCCAAGTGTTATGTTATCTTCTTTTTTAATTAATATATTGAGGGCATTTTTAGGTGCAACAAGGATTGAGGTGCTAACATAGTTGGAATGCCAACCTTTCCAATCTTTGCCTAATCTCACTTCTTTTTATGCCCAAAAAAAATATTCTAGTAAAAGCTTATATTAAAGAATAATATAGCTAATAAAATAAAACTCCAATTCTAATCACACAAATACTTGACCCGATGTATCTTGTTTATAATTTTATAAATTGAGATAATGTATCTAACTTTTATCCATTTATAAATTATTTTCTTGATACATGGGAAAGAACCCATTTATAAATTATAAGTATATAGAAACATAAACTGCACGAGCAAGAATCCAACGATAGAAGATAGTATGTTTGAACATTCAAAGAAGAGAATAATATTAATAAAGTTATTTTTCAATCGGTACAGAACACTGAACACCTATCAACATTTGTAACCCTTTACAGTTTGCACAGCCAATTATGGTACTGAATATCATTATTCGGTTATTCAACTAAATTGAGTAAGAAAAAAAATTATTCAATTAAATCAGCGAACAATAACCAATTCATTGTTCTATGTTTAACCAATTTTGGCTCTCTTTATTATTTAATTGATGTGATACTAGGAAATTACTATTTTGGAGTTTTGCTCATATAATTAATAATAATAAGGTGAGATAACTCTCACAGTCTAGCTCGTGTGACGTGTCTAGTGTAAACAAGCTCTTTCAAAAAACCGTACATAAGAAATTCATCGGAAGATTGTAGATGATCAATTCGGTCAAAGTATATAAGAAAAAAATAAATAGAATTAAAAACAAACAAAAAAGTATTTAAATTAATTGATTAAATTCTGCATAATTTTAAAATATTTTATCAACAAATTTCAATTAAAGAAGTGTCAGAACAAAAGGTCAAAGTTGTCACGATGTTTGATTTATAAATGCCCTCACCAATCACCACCTACTGTTTCATAGACCCAACTCAAGCATTTGTTAATTTTCTTTTTTTTTATTTTTTTTATTCATTTGTGTGTTTTTAATTTTCCAAAAATTAAGTTTCAGCTTGATTAAATTTATAATTTTAGAATATCTTGATGAATTCCATACATATTACTACGTATATGTAAATTTTAAATAAATAAAAAAGTACAAGACAACATACTCTAGGGTTGTTTGTTTCCGCGGATAAAATTGAGGTCCAATTATTTGGTACTAACGATTTAGAAGAGAACTAAATTTGAAAATTCTGTCTTCACAAACAGTAAAAATAAAAATAAAAAATTGCCAAAAAAGTCAATTTTTTAGGAAAAAAATTGAAGTTTTTTTTACAAAAAAGTATTATTTTTCACATTTTCTCTTAAACCAAACAACACAACATATCATTTTATTTGTATTCTATTTCTCTATATATTTCTAATTACTCTATTTCTATAGATATAATTTGCGTGGGATGATAAAAGAAAAAGAAAAAAAAAAAGATAATTTGCGTGAGGGTGATTTTTTTCAATAGAGAATCCGATGCTCCTTCTCTACTGTACTGCCTCTGCTGCTTGAGGGACATGCTTTTGGGATGGTGTGTTAGGTTTGCCAATGCTCTCTTCAAATTTCCATTTTCATGTTTTATAATTACCTGTATTTGGGTGGCAATTCTTGCACGACATTCGTTTATCGTGTAATCTCATACTACAGTAGTACACTCTACAGTCCCAAAAGTTGCCTTAGTATGCAAGCATGGTTAAAAGGCTAGACTGCCCTTTCTTTCTACTTAATTTTTGTTTGCTTTATTACTCAACTGGTAAATTTTGTCATGATATTTTATCCCAGTTAATTAAACAAGTGTGTAAGACAAGAGATTAATTTGAAGGACTCTGACTAGTGCATTCTTTATTATTTTTTTATTTTTCCCTTGTTTGGCATTTTTTACTTTCAATCTGTTATTCCCATAACGGTTATTCCTATCTAATATAATAAAGCAATAATTTTGTTCATACACAAGAGAAATAGGGTTGAGTTAAAAATGAACACCTTTTAGGGCGAATTTTAAGTAACTCTAAGGTTTCATGTTTTTCATTGAAAAGAGAAAGTAATACTTGCCGTTAATTGAATTTTCCTCCACTTCCCAATAACAAACGCATATCATAGGCATGCATAAAAAAAAATTAATTGTTCAATATAAAAAAATTGGAATTTATTTGAAATTTGCATTAAAAATAGCCCACCTACGCAACCGACAAGACAAAATTGAACAAAAACCTTTTACTTGAATTGTTAACTTCACACAATTTTTATAATGTTACCACGTCATTACCCCAATTGAAAAACACGGCCAGTAATAAAAAAAAACAGATTTAACACTAACTCTAGATTTTACAAAATCATTTCCGCAAATTCATGCTGATAACAACCTCTCATGAGTCATGTCGCAACTATCAACTAGTCAAGTACCCAAAAAATTAAATGAGGTACCCCAAATATATATTTATATTCATAAAAAGTGGGGAAGCACAGAAACTACCGCTAAGACATTATAATGAACAGAAATTGTAAAACTACCTTTAGCAAGACCACCAATATCAAAAAATAATTAAAAAAAAAAAGGACCTTATGAAACTTAAAGTAGCTCTTCCAAAAAAAAGAAAAGGCTCGCCCCTTAATTCTCCAACTGCTTGATTCACAGCAAATTGAAATATACTTTCAATCAGCCAGCCAAACTCCTTGAGCTAGTTCCTCAAGCAGAGGCAGGAACTCGAACCCCCGCGGTTTTGACTGCTGGATTAACAGCCGACCCACCTGCTCGATTCATGCGACCACCGCCGGTACCCATATGATCATTTCTCTGATACCCATCACCTCTTGAAAACCCTCCCCGATTGCCATTCCTATAACCATATTCTCCCCTGCCATTAAAGTCACCACGGCCATAGCTTCGGCCATTTCCGTAATTTCCACGCCCTCTTGCACCTTCACCCCTGAAGCTAGGAGCCCTGCCAGATGAGAAACGTCCTCTACCTGAAAAGAGATAGCAAAACAGCTTACTTCTAAATGCAACATAACTAAAACAAGTGACAAAAAATGCAAGACCACACAAAAAAGATGTAGTTCTCCAAAAAACATAGAGGAAGCTGGTATTAAAAAAAAATTGTTGCAACCTACTAACTCGTATGCTTTCTCCCTAGCTGGGATGATCTTAGCACTGTGCAACAGAAAAACGGGAAAATTTGTATCATGTCCCCCAATGAGTCAGATATTGTGTGAACCTTTCTTGCTAAAAAGAATATAGCCATGAATTGATAAACTAAGAATAGAAATAACAAAAGATTACTTTTGAATTTTGAATAACAATATATATTCCTCAAGCAGCCCAATTGTTATCTACATTTCATATAATATGATGCTAGCCATTCGGCCAAGAAAATATAAAACAATGAAATGCAAACAAACTTGAAACACATTAATTGAATGCTCTTGGAGGTTCCCTATAATCATAATTCGTGATAGACAAGATATTCATTGAACTTAATGCTTCAATTCGATCACATTCATCATTCTCAAAATGGATGTCAACATGTGCATAAGCAATCTCTCTACAAATCATTGCAAGTAAATACAGATTAGTTCATGCAAAAGCAGGGTGCCTCAGTACATGGGCCCGACAAATTTTGGGGTTATCATATACACAAACTGCAAATTGGCCACTAAATGTGAATCAGACCAAGATTCAATATCAAAAAAACACTTGCCTCGATTAGTTGATCTCTTTTCCTCAACAACAACTTGGCGGCCATTAATCAAAATTGGAGAAGCCTGAAATTTCAATGAAAATGCAGATTAAAAAAATGCATAAATCTAGAGCAATTAACCAAGACAAAAATCATGAGCTAGCATTCAGCAAATTCCTTAAACCAGGAACAAGATAAAAACGGAAGGAAAATTCCAACAGTGTTACCATCTTCTAGACAATCACAATCTAATAATAAACAAAAAATTTAGAACACAAAACCTGATGCACTTCTCAATTAAAGTGCGAAACACATTGTCAGAAAACCAACATATGCCTGTACTTATGCAGAGTAAAATTGAACGATAAATTTGTTAATATCAACATAAAATTTTTAATTCTGTCTTTATCATCTCCAATTTTTTAACATAAAAAGGATTTTCATTGATTTGAAACTATAAAAAGAAAATAATTATATCCCAAAGAAGGGGGGAATGATGACAAAATTTAAACTACAACATAAGTATATTAAGGGAACTGAATATGCTTCCATGGTAAGCAAGTGATCCATTGAAGAATTTGACAATTTAAATTTTGAATTATAAAAATTCTCTGTATATTAGCCAAAGATTAAGATACATTTAATAAATACCTCAAGTGCACTTTGCACAGCACTTGCCACTTCAAACTCCACAAAGCCAAAGGAAAATCCCTATTCAACCCATAATGTGCAAAAACATATTAGCTAGAAGCTAAAATTAAAAATAAAAAAAAAACAAAGGGAATTAACAATAAAATACCTTTTGGCTCCTAACTTGGATACCACCACTCTTAATAGGTCCAAACTTCTTAAACTCATTCTCCAAGACGGCAGGCGTAGCAGTTGGTGGCAGACCTTTCACATAAATAGAATAGCCCTCGGCTGTCCAAAAGCAATTAAACATGTTAATGCATCTCACTAAGTTAAACACAATGAAATTTGAGCCATTTTATGTATCTGACAAGGGGCACCACACCTTCAGTTTCTTGATTGTTTCCAACTTCATTAGTGTTTATAATAGAACCATTTGTCTCTGATATGCTAGATGGTGGAGGTGCAGCAATACCCTGCTGTTCTTGGCTCTTGTGGGCAGATTTCACAGAAACAGGTGTCACAGTGGAAGAGGGCGCAGCACCCTCTTTCATGACCTTCACCTAAAAAAGACTAACAATTAGAAAGAAAAATAACAAGTAACAAGAGCAATTGTACTCATGCAGATAAAAGGAAAACAAACGTATTATTCTGGTCAATTTTCAGCATTTCACTCCATATAGTAGAATCAAAGATTATAAGCAGCATGTACAATGAAAGTAAGTATGAGATGAAAATGACCAGAAAGGAATAGGGTATTTTAGAATGCAGACTAACAATATAAGCATAAGACTTCTTTGGAACTTCTTCAATTTGAGATGCCAATCCAGCTACCATCTGAGAATCATCAGGAATTTCATCAAGAACCTCAGGTACAGGTGCTTCCTCTTCTTCAATTGCAGCTTGACCATTTTCTGGGTTGTAGACCTCCTCTCCACCATCCTCAGCTGTCACAGATATTTGCTCGGAAACTTGTGTCTCCAGCACAGAAGGATCGGCAACTAAAAGGTTGGGAACAGGGCCATCTTAAGAAGACAACCAAAAGGAACTAAAAAAATAATACAATCACAAAACTTATGCAACTACCAGTGTCAGGAGGGGCAGGAGTTCCAATATCATGAGCAGACCCTTGGATTCCATTTTCATCAACATATCTGAAAACGTCATTCAAAACAAAGTAGCCTTTCTCTTGAGGAGCAAGGAAGAAACATTGAGTAAATTTCTGCTTAATGTCGTCCTTTCCTATCATAAACCCAGTGACCAAGACAATGACTCCCCCACCATAAGATTCTTGTGCATCCACAGATACAATCTCTGCACTGAGTTCGCCATAACCCAATGATAGTATCTTCTTGTTAATATCCTGCCCAATTAAAATTAAAAAGAATGCACTAAAATTAGAAGACTAGTATTAACAGCATTTTATTGTGAAAAAAAAAACCTTCATATTTTATGCAGTTGGACTTCATAAATCTGATAATGGAAAAGGACGAAAATAAAGTAAATAAATGAACAGGCAATAGCAATTAATCACATCTGATCAGTTCCAGGTCTAATACTCTAATCATAAAGCATGTTTTCTAAGTCAAGGGGATCTAACTCATTTGATTGAATAGGGTGCGTGAGTTACTGTAAACCCCATAACACTGTCTTCAATTCCCACAAATAATATATATATATATATATATATATATATATATATATATATGTTTTCCAAATGAACGTAGTGCAAAGTTGGAGTAAGAGCTAGGACTAGGAGTGTTACACTCGCATGCAAGATACCAATACAACAAATGTCCAAAGGTCAAAAATAAAAAAGAATCTATAAAAACGTATCACAGATATGAATACAGATACCGAAACATGAAGCAAGTTGGGTGGACACTACATGGCATATACAGGAATAAGGAGATAGGATGAAAGAGGGATAGAGAAAACTCACAAACATTGTGGTTGTAATACCCATTATGCCATTCTGCTCAGGACGGCCAAGCTTACTGACATCTTGGTAAAACCTATGCACAAGCTCAGGGCTTTCATGCAACATATGGTAGTATTGATCCACAAAAGCATTGCCAACCTTTAGGTATATTCAAAACAAGTCAGTTGCGTGAACATTAAAAGGACCATGTATAGCAATAAAATGTAGATATACTCATATACATACAATATCAGCTGCAGGAGTTTGGGGAGGGACTTGCTGCTCTGAAGTTGCCATTGTAATTGTTTCCAAAAGCTAGTCCAACTGCCAATTAAAATCACTAACTTATCATGATATAATCAACATGCACACTGAATCCCCAGAAATCTTATTTAAAGTGAGAGTTAAACAAGTCAAGACAACCTTTGAAGGAGGGGAAAAATAACTTGAAAACCTAAGCCTCCATTTTTCTCCAATAAAACATTTCAATAAAAGCAATTCAGCAAACAAAGTGAAAAATAATAAGTTTATTCGTTAGTCCCTTCACATCCTTCCTCTTTCACAACGACATTTACAAAGCGTGCACAACTCCACTCAAGTATTTATCAGACCCACCCTAAAAAGCACGCAAATAACAATAATAACGTGAAACTCTTCAGCGTGATAGTACCATTTTTTTAGCCAGTGAACGAAACGACTAAACTTCTCCAAAAAAGAGAAAAAGATTCCGTTGTAAGAAACAAAAAAAATATAAAAAAGCGAAACGAAAAACAAAAGGTTCTATATTCACTGGGGATCCATGAACCAGTACGGCAAGCAACTTTCAGCGCAGAATTTTCACTATCAAAACCAGCATTTTAGAGAACCTAAATTTCTACGGTAAAGTTCACCGCGAAAAGTATTTGAAATGTTTTAAAAATGAAAAAGAAAACAAAAAAGTGAAGGAAGAAAAAATAGAAGCAAAGGTGCGAGAGAGTTTTAGATTATACCTGGATCAGAAGAAGCGAGCGAGGGTGGTGGTGACGGTGCGTGTTGTTGTTCTTCACAGCTCCCTCTGTGGTAGGGGTTTGCTAGGGTTTGGGGTGCGGATCTTGCAGAGAGGAGTGAGAGAGAAACACTCCAAACGTTGGATTTAGAGAGAGAACGCAAAAAGCACACGCTCTCACAATTCCTTCCAAGGCCTTTGTTTTTCTACAATATAAAATAAAATAAAAAGGAAACAGATTCCTCTGTGACGTCAGACTTATTGAATATTGAACTCAATGAAGTCTCTGGATTATTGAATATTTAATTTCATTTTTATTAAGTTAATTACATTATAAACCTTAGGTTTGAGTTTTTTTAGAAAAAAAAACTAGTATTTTAATAAATATTTTTAATTATATTATAATTTAAATTTGTAATAAATAAATAATTTTGAATATATGAATTGTTTTTTAAGTTTATATTGAATATTGATAGTTTTTTTATCATTTAGAGAGAAAAATACAAGAGGGTAAACTAAAATTTGTAAGTAGTTAAGAAAAATAATTACATAAAAAATAAAGATAAGAAAAATTAATTTGAGATAGATAGGAGAAATTTTTAGATTAATTAGAGTTTAGAAAAGTAATATATGAAATGTCCATTTCATGAACATTCTTTATTCTGTTTTTTTTTTATCTTTATATATATATATATATATATATATATATATATATATATATATATATATATATATATATATATAGAAGTGAGGGTAATTATATTTTTTTATACTTATTTTAAGACTAAAAGAGTAATTTTATATAATTTTTTATTCTAAAAAATAAAGACTTTTCAGCTTATAATGCAAGGCTAAAATAGTAATTTTAACTTTCTCGCTAAAGTTTAGAATAAAAGTGTAATTATATATGTATTTTATATTTAAAAAACATTATATTTTTTATTTAAAATAATTTTACGAAAATCAAAATTTATTTTATATTTAAAAAATTAATTTATATTAATAAATCTGGACCTTTATTTAATTTTTCTATAAAAAATTAATTTAAATCTGGACCAATCTTTATTTTATATTGATAATAAATAAATTAATTAAATAAATAAACATGATATTTAAAATCTATATTTTGTAGTTTACATTTCTGATTTATAATTAAATAGATAAAAAATTATATTAAAAATATTTTGTTAGTAAAATTCTAAAGCTTAATAGTAAAATTAAAAAAACATACGAAAATAAAAAATTTACAAAAGCCAAAAACAAATATTTTTTTTCTAATTTTTACTAATAAAAAAATTAGAAAGACTTGTAATCATTGGTTGCCACACCATATTAATCAATTATCCATTTAATGTATGATCAACATAATAAAAATAGAAGAGTTGTTCAAAGAATGTTTGTATCAGAAAATTTGAATATACATCCAAATTAAGATGTTTTAAATCAAGATGAAATTGAGATAAAATATATCCCAACCAAGTATAATTAAAAATGATGTTATAATATTTTTTAATCATATGATATCAATATACCATTTTAATTACATATGTTATAACATAAATTGGACACATGAAATTATGATTCATTTTTATTTTAAAAGATATAATAATAATAATAATAATAATAATAATAATAATAATAATAATAATAATAATAATATAATTATATGAACTGAACACACATAGTTAACATAAATTGAGCATATAACAACGTTAGTTATTCATTTGTCCGATAGATATTCATAGGATAAATTTATGGGATGGTTAATCATTAATTTTTTTATGTTTAAAGACTCTTAAATATTTATATTTAAATTTAATTTATCTACAAAATTTAATAAATGATGTTTAAATGTTTATATTCAAACATCCTTCATTTTTTAATTTAAAAGTATAAAATTATATTTTTTAAACTATTACATATTTTATTTATGTTGCACATATCTATATTTATATTTATCAAATTATCATATTAGGGCAAATTTAGTTGGATACTTTTTTATATAATTATTAGGTTTTTTATGTCAAGGATGTTTAATTTTTTTATAACCATTGTTTTTTAATATTAAAAGACACTTAGATATTTATATTTAAATTGAATGTATACAATTTTATATGAATGATGTTTAAATTTTTTTTATATCAAAATATCATTTGTTTGTTTATTTTGAAAGTATAAAAATTATATTTTTTAATTATTATATGTTCTATTTATATTGCATTAATTCATATTTATATTTATTTTGGTGATTTTTTCGTAATTATTTATTTTTCTTAGTAAAAAGACTCTTAGATATTTATATTTAAATTTAATATATACAAGTTTTATATGAATTGTGTTTATATTTCTTTGTATATCAAAACATCCTTCATTTTTTAGTTTGAAAGTACAAAAATTATATTTTTTTTAAACAATTATGTATTTTATTCATGTTTCTCTAATCCATATTTATATTCATCTATCATACACAAGTGACAATTATTGGACAAGTGACCTCAATAACTTAAGAGCGGGGTAAATTAAGTTTCAGAATTTTTCACTAATAAACTTTAACCCCCTTTGAAATAATAGGCTTGGAATACAGAAGAAGAAACAACAATCAATTTAATAATGTTTTTTAAACATGCATGACAAAATTGATTTCAATAAAATAAATGTGATAAGGGAAGAGAGAAATGCAAACTCGATTTATACTGGCTTGGCCACTTCCCGTGCCTATGTTCAGCAGACTTTGAACACACCTTGGGATCTCTCACCCTTGTGTTCAAGATTCTTCAAGAGACAATCAGTCTCTTGATTACAATTCTCTCAATTCAAGAGAGACAATCAATCTCTTGATTACAACTGAGTTTCTGAGATGAAAAGAAAGATTTCTCTCATTTAGAGTATATGATACAAATTGAAGATCCTAGAGGAATTTTTCTCTTTTAAAGATGATAATACAATTTGAAGTTCCTAGATGAACTCTCAATAGATTTACAAGTGTTTGCCCAAGAGTTGTTAAGAGAGCATTTGGCAATGAAGTTCTCTTAGAACATATTTCTCTTACTTTTCAAAGTCAGACACACATATATATAGGGTCATCATGCCTTCTCAAAATAGTTTGAAGAAATGTGTCTTTTCAAAAAGTTTTTTCTAAAACTCTTCACTGGTAATCGATTACAAGTTTTTGTTAATCGATTACACAGTTATATTTCAAAGGGTCATGACTTTTCAAATTGAATTTCAAGAGTTTTGTTGCTGGTAATCGATTACACATCAATGGTAATCAATTACAGCTTTTAAATTCAAATTTCAAAATCCTTCTAAAAGCTGATTTTTCAAAATTGTCTTCTGATAATCGATTACCAGAGCCTTGATCTCTTGAACACACTTTGTTTTGAGGCAAAAGCTTAATCTTGAATTAATCTGTCTTCTGAGAATCGATTACACTGCCTGGTAATCGATTACCAGAGCCTTGATCTTGAATTAATCTGTCTTCTGGGAATCGATTACATTGCCTGGTAATCGATTATCAGAGCCTTGATCTCTTGAACACACTTTATTTTGAGGCAAAAGCTTGATGAATTAATCTTGAAGCAATGCTTATTTGTTGAAACAACCTTGTATTAATCTTGAAACAATACTTAACTTTTGAATGTTTGTTGAAGTAATCTTGAAAGCAACATTGTTGGATTATTCTTTGGCATCATCAAAATCATGTATTCATACATTCACAACAATATTAGGAAAAATCCTTTGAAATGACTTTCTTTTAATAATCATTGGTTTATTTATTTTAAGAAACCCTCAAATATTAATATTTAAACTTAATATATACAACTTTTATATATAAATGGTGTTTATATTTCTTTTTATATAAAAACATTCTTCATTTATTTTAATTTAAAAGTATAAAAATTATATTTTTAAATAATAATATGTTTTATTTATGTTGTTGCAATCCATATTTATATTCACCTGTCAAATACAGTGATTGGACAAATCATTTGAAATGATTTTCTTTTTATAATTATTGATTTTTTATCTTAAAAGACTCTTAGATATTTAAATTTAAATTTAATATATACTTCGATGGTCATCATGGAC